>NC_073624.1:275394932-275699544 GCF_029407905.1 Bubalus kerabau
AATGCTCAGAAGGTTTTCTTTCTTTTTTCAAATATGCTCAATAGTAATATTTTTTTTACTCTCTTAAAGAGACACTATTCATAATTGAGAGGGTTTTGTTCCTTGCTTTCTGTTTTTTGACAGTGACAAGGTTGGTTAACCTTGCTTGCCCCTACTCACTTTCACTCAGTCATACGTTTTTACATGTAATATATACTCTATATGGGGCTTCCCAGGCGCTGCAGTGCAGAATCTGCCTGCCAATGCAGAAGACATGAGACCCAGGTTCAATCCCTGAGTTGGGAAGATCCGCTGGAGAAGGAAATGGCAACCCGCTCCAGTATTCTTGCCTGGAAAATCCCTTGGACAGAGGAAAGTGACAGACTACAGCAGTCCATGGGGTCGCAAAGAGTCAGACACAACTGAGCAATTGAACACGCACATACATGCACTCAATACCTATTTCCTGGATGAATATAAAAGCAATTATTTTTAGTATGTTTATGAAAAGATACTGAATCTGTGAAATTGCTAAGGTTTTCCACCAAAGGTCTTGGCCTTACTCTAGAAAATATTTTTTATGGAAATATTAAGATAATTTGCCCCAAAATATAGATTTAGTCAGAAGCATATTGTCTTTTTTTTAGTGGAACACTGTGATTCTACACATCTCTTCTGAGGGCAAGAAAGGAGGAGACAGACTCAAGAGAAGATGGAGATTGTGTCTTCTACCTTAGGACTTTTAGGGAGTAAAAGAGATCATTCTTTCCCTCAGTACCTGTTCTCCATGTGTTCCTTCCTCTCAGTTTTTTATTATAACACACATAGCTTCACTTGCTACCAAACATGTTTAGACACAAGCTCACTTAACTTTTCTCATTATCGCTTCAACTCTTGCCAGAGCTCTTGATAAACTTCAAAATACAGTGTCTTATTGTGTCAAGGAAACTTCCATCTGTACAAAGACTTGTTACCAGTACAACCACGGGGAGTTATTGCTGACGAAAAATGGCTCTTACTTGCTCCTGTGTTTGGATGTGACACCTCTTCTTCCGTCTTGTCACAAGATTTGAAATCAGTGATATATTGATTCCAGTGGCTTTGTTGTTGTTCAGTTACTAAGTCACGTTCAACTCTTTGCGACCCCATGAACTGGAGCACTCCAGACTCCCCTGTGCTTCACTATCTCCCAGAGTTTGCTCAAATTCAAGTCCATTGAGTTGGTGAGGCCATCCAACCATCTCATCCTCTGTCGTCCCCTTCTCCTCCTGCCCTCAATCTTTTTCAGCATCAAGGGTTTTTCCAATAAGTCACTTATTTGCATCAGGTGGCCAAAGTATTGGAACTTCAGCTTCAGCATCGGTCCTTCCAATGAATATTCAGGGTTGATTCCCTTTAGGATTGACTGGTTTGATCTCCTGGCTGTCCAAGGGACTCTTCAAGAGTCTTCTGCAGCACCACAGTTTGAAAGCATCAATTCTTTGGCACTCAGTCTTCTTTATGGTCCAACTCTCACATCTGTACATGCTTACTAGAAAAACCATAGCTTTGACTATATGAACTTCTGTTGGCAAAGTGATGTCTTTGTATTTTAATGCACTGTCTAGCTTTGTCATAATTTTTCTTCCAAGGAGCAAATGTCTTTTAATTTGGTAGCGGCCAATCAACATCCACAGAGATTTTGAGCCCATGAAAATAAAATATGTCACTGTTTTTACTTTTTCCACATCTATTTGCCATGAAGTGATGGGACCTGATGCCATGATCTTAGCTTTTTGAATGTTGAGTTTTAAGCCAGCTTTTTCACTCTCCTCTTTCACCCTCATCAAGATGCTCTTTAGTTTCTCTTCACTTTCTGCCATTAGAGTGGTATCAACTATATATCTGAGGTTGTTGATATTTCTCCCAATAATCCTTTTTCCATATTGTGAGTCATCCAGCCTGGCATTTCACGTGATGTACTCTGCATGCAAGTTAAATAATCAAGGCAACAATATACAGACTTGTCATACTCCTTTCCCAATATTGAACCATCTGTTGTTCCATGTCTGGTTTTAACTGTTGCTTCTTGTCCTGTATACAGGTTTCTCAGGAGACCAGTAAGGTGGTCTGGTATTCCCATCTCTTTAAGAATTTACCACATTTTTTTGTCATCCATACAAAGGCTTTAGTGTAGTCAATGAAACAGAAGTAGATTCTTTTTAATTTTCTTGCTTTTTCTGTGATCTAATGGATGGTGGCAATTTGATCTCTGGTTCCTGTGCTTGTTCTAAATCCAGCTGTACATCTGGAAGTTCTTGGTTCACATACTGTTGAAGCCTAGCTTGAAGGATTTTGAGCATTACCTTGCTAGCATGTGAATTAAACACGATTGTACAGTAGTTTGAACAGTGTTTGGCATTGCCTTTCTTTGGGATTGGAATGAAAACTGACCTCTTCCAGTCCTGTGGCCACTGCTGAGTTTTCCAAGTTTCCTGGCACACTGAATGCCAGGAAACTTGCCAGCACTTTCACAACATCATCCTTTAGCATTTGAAATAGCGCAACTGGAATTTTGTCACCTCCGGTAGCTTTCTTCATAGTAAAGCTCCCTAAGGCCCACTTGGCTTCACACTCTAGGATGTCTGGCTCTAGGTGAGTGACATCATTGTCATCATCCAGGCCACTAAGACCTTTTTTGTATAGTTCTATGCATTCTTGCCACCTCTTCTTTATCTCTTCTTTTTTTGTTGGGTCATTGCCATTTCTTTTTTTATTGTGTCCTTCTTTGCATGAAATGTTCCTTTGGTATCTCCAATTTTCTTGAAGAGATCTCTAGTCTTTCCCACTCTATTGTTTTCCTCTATTTCATTGTTCACTTAAGACAGATTTCTTATCTCCCCTTGCTCTTGTCTGAAACTATGCATTCAGTGGATATATCTTTCCCTTTCTCCTTTGCTTTTGGTTTCTCTTCTTAGCTATTTGTAAAGCCTCCTCAGACAGCCACTTTGCCTTCTTGAATTTCTTTTTCTTGGGGATGATATGGTCACTGCCTCCTATACAATGTTAGGAACTTCTGTCCATAGTTCTTCAGGCACTCTGTCTACCAGATCTAATCCCTTAAATATATTTGTCACCTCCAATGTATAATCGTAAGAGATTTGATTTAGGCCATACCTGAATGGTCTTATGCTTTTCCCTTCTGTCTTCCATTTAAGCCTGAAATTTTCAATAAGGAGTTCATGATCTGAGCCACAGTCAGCACCAAGTCTTGTTTTGCTGACTATGCAGAGCTTCTTCATCTTCAACTGCAAAGAATATAATCCATTTGATTTCGGTATTGGCCATTTGGTGATGGTTTACACGTGCCAAGTACTTCATACCCCTGTCTCTGCAAAACTGTATATTAACTGACATAAGCTATGCTGTTGTTCAATGAAAAAGCTTTTTTTTTTTTTTTTTAAACAAACTTGGGCAAACTCCAGTGGTTAGAAATGGCTTTCTTTCCTATCCCAAAAACAAAGAGGTATACCATAATAAAAATGGCACATTTCCCAGTATCTTCCCCTCTCTCAAGTTTCATGAATCAAGTTCTCTATGAAACAGTTCTCTTCTCCCTTGTAATACCACACCTCATAATCATGCCTTCCTTCTCCTTCAGCAGAATATAGTATTTATTCATTAGAGCTAGTCTCTGAAAATATCACTCCTTCAAATGTGAATACCTAATAAATCTAAACTTTCAACCCCCCAAATTGGCTTATTAATGAAAAAATAGGATTCAAGGGAGAAAAGTTTGAAGGCTGGTACCTTGTACTCTTTCAGATAGGAACACTTGGCAAAGCAAAGCAAGTCAGTAGCAGAATGCTTGTGGTGGAGTAGTGTTTAGCTAGATATTTCTCTTGGTCATCTTTAGAGCTGAGTATGTGTCTTGAGATTCTGTCAAGCTACAGAATTTTCAGTATCAGAGAATGAATGAGTTGGCAGCTTGAAATTATTTAACCTGTAAATGATAATCCCACTAAAACTATGGCTATACTCTATGGATGCATCCTTTCTTTGACTTTGTTTCCAAAATTAAGTTGTGTTATTTTTGAAAAATGATTGTCATACAGAATTATCAAATTGTCACATCAATTTTATAATAATAATATACTTATTTGATAAGGTTAAGTGTCAAATATTTATTCAAGTTTCATAAGCAGCTTTAACTTTTCATAATCACATGGGATATTTGAGAGTTAAAAAAAAAAACCAACATTTAAAATTTCATTTTTATAACTTTCAACCTTATATAAGTACTATATCAATTCCATTGTTACTATCTGAGGAATATTGTAATTGAATACTGCTGCTGCTGCTGCTTCTGCCAAGTCGCTTAAGTTGTGTCCAACTCTGTGCGACCCCAGAGATGGCAGCCCACCAATTTTTTAAAAAAAGAAATGAAAATGTCTCTTGGCATTTTTTATATCAAGTCAAGTGAAATAAATGAAACATGCTAGGCATTATCACAACTATTCTTATTTGGAGGCAAACTGTTTTTTTCACATAAGATATTTAAAGAGAGGTTTATTTGAGATAAGCTTCAGTATATTGGAGAAAAAAGGAAGTAACTTGGAAATACTTGTAGCAGAGTATATAAATATTACCTGAAGCAGTTTTACTGCTAATTCTATTTTTTTGAGGAAAAAAATAACATCATTTAAAATGATTATCTCATCTAGAGTTTGTCAAGATAACTATTCTTCAAATCACCCCTAAGTATTTATATTGTCTGGCCTTCCATAAATATTCTAGACAATAAATGAGGTATTCAAAAACTTTGTAGAAGAACCAATACCTTCAATTGGAAGAGTCACTCAGTCTACACAGAAATCGTTCCATAATATTTCTGATGACCTATCATGTAAAATGAGCTTTGAATACCTTGACAGAAGAGAAAAGCTGTATCCTGGGACAGTTTATTGTATTTTAGACCAGGCATGACATTAACAATTCAGATCTCACAATTTATTCACAGAGGGAGTAAAATCTGTGTCCCACTAACTCATCAGATCCTAGTTCTTCCTCATGGGTCCACTTTTTAAAAGCTTAATTTCTCTTCCACGTGACCCAGTGTTTTTGGAAAAGCCGTTATTTCTCACCTGGCTCTTCTAGTCATTAGGTTAAATATCAACTGCTCTTTAAGTGTACTTCACATGTTATGATTCAAGTGCCTTTGACCATCATGGAGATGCTCCTCTGTGCAGATTTCATTCAACCTATAATCTATTCAAATTATAATATCCAGAAATGAAAGCAAAATTGCAGATAGGAATAAAGGGTAGGCCAGTTGTTATCATACTGGTGATTTATGAAAATGCAATCTAAGAGTGGTCATTATTTATGTATATCAGACTCATATTTATATAAAACTTTTCATTAATTTTTTAACACTCCAAGTCCACTTTATCAACAAATCCTATCATCTTTTCCTTCAAATAAATCCAGAATTCACAGCAATTTCCCACTATCGTTTAATAATGAGGAACTGAACTTCTTTAGTGCAAGTCACCATCTCTTGTCATGTAGACCATTTGCAACCATCTCTTAATTGGTCTGTTGCAAATCTTATCCCCTATAATCTACTCTGCACATGTTGGTATAGTGTTAAAGCATGCCTTATGAAAAGCCAGATCAATTTTCTACTCTACTCAGAACTTTGCAATGACTTTTTCCCCATTGTCGGTGTGAAATTAGATCGTCCATTTCCATTAATATAATAAGCTCTAGGAAGCTGGGATTTTTCTCTGTAGTTGTTGTATCGCCAGTGCATTTAACAGGGGTAAGCACTTAATTATTAATAAATAACAATTAATTGTGACTAAGATAATCAAATTATTTTCATAATTGCTGCTATACCTAAGCCATAGCTCTTTCAACTGTTGTGCCAGATTTAATTGATGGACACTGTTGAGTTTCATCTTGCATATAGAATTGTACCTTAAAAAAACAAGACAATCAATTTACAAAGAAATTTATATAATAAGCCATTTGGATAACATTCAAAACCCAATATATTTTCCTGTATTGTAATAAAACTCAATTAGGAAATACAATGGAAGGCTTCTCATTCATAATACTCATGGAAAATATAATTAGCTTAGCAAGAAACTCTACAAGAAATATAAAAACTTGTATCACAGAACTACAAAATTGTACTTATGCACAAAAATGACTTTCATAAGTGGAAAAATATGATATGTTCTTTTATAAATACTGTAAAGCTGTCAATTCCTCAACAGCCAATTCATAAATCAAATGAAACAAACTATTATACACCAATAAGATGTTCAAGATAATGTGAAGAAATCTATTACCTCTGCTTTGGAAAATTGTCCTTCAGAATATTAATTTAAGGCAAGTCTTAAAAAGCAGAAATTTTAAAGAATTAAGCCAATTAAGAGAAGTCTAGGCCTACTAGACAACAGTGGACATTTATTGTTTAACCAAGTGAAACACAATTAAAATTTTAAATCATCGTTTTAGAGTTCACCATCATTTTAGACTCTCATTTTCTTTGTTCATAATTTTTCAACCAATAAATAAATATCCTTCTAATTTTCACAAAATCAGTGTGAATCATAATCACGTTTCTCAAATTGTTTTAATACTTTAGCCATCATACAGACTGTGCAAATCATTGGCAAAATGTTGATTCTGACAATCTTTGATAAGGCTCTATTATGAATTTTCCTTAAAACTGAAACTTTTTTAGCTCTTTTCTGAATATTTCTGAGAATAAACTTAAAACATGGCTTTCTGTTTAGATATTTCTATTACATTTCCTATACTGCTTTAGTGTATATTTTATGTAGTGAGAGTATATATATATATAATATATTTGTGTATATATATATATATATATATATATATATATATATACAAATAGGAGAAGGCAATGGCACCCCACTCCAGTGCTCTTGCCTGGAAAATTACAAATAATTCCAAATAATTCCATTTTTATAGCATCTATTTGCTACATCCCCAAATTCCTATAAATAGTTTATAGAAAGTTGTTTCAAACTTATGACAATGTTGAAACATTATTTCCTTATCATATTTTCAAACTAAAAATACATGTTATATATGATACTGATGCATTTAGTCAAAAATTGTTTATTTTGCCTGTTCAAATGTGTCCTAGTCATCACTGATTCATTTTTATTATTGCACTAAAGCATTCTTTTAACAATATCTTCTAAACGCTTCTCATACACTGGCTTGAAACTCCGCAGTCACTTTGGCTTCTGGTTTTTGGATTTGATTTATTGCCTATCTTCTGGAACCTCTTTCAATCTCCATGTCTAAAAGTCCTGTCCTTGTTTCAGTCATCTTGTTTAAGTAGATTTAGAGTGCCCTGAGGTATAATTGCAAACTTTATTTGACTGAGCTTTGTTTGGCTTTCATATTCTTCTTTCATAACTTCCTGATATGTGCTCTGTTTCAAGTTTACATTATCGTCATACCAACAACATATTTCACCAGGATTAACATTTCTTTAGGAATTTCATGTAAAATTAGCTAAAGAATTGTAGCAACAATATTTCTATTTACAGATGTCTTCGGAGGAATGTGGAAGACCCGGGTTTGATCCCTGGGTCAGGAAGATCCCCTGGAGAAGGAAATGGCAACCCACTCCAGTATCCTGGCCTGGAGAATCCCATGGACAGAGGAGCCTGGTGGGCTACAGCCCATGAGTCGCAAACAGTGGGACACGACTGAGCAACTTCACTTTCACTTTTCACTTTCAGAGGAATTAATCAGTTTACCAGAAAAGGAATTCATTGAGCATGTGGGATTCATTTATGCGATTCACCTCATTGAAGAATTTCGCCAAGCCTTTATTTTTGCCAAAGAGGACACTGTATTATCTGAGATGATCATGAGAATAAGGTTTAAAACTTGGTTTTAACCTTTGTGTATTCCTACCATGTCTCTCATAACACATTACAATATCCTACAGGTGGTGAGCTTACATTCACACACAGTGAATATGTACCTTTGATTCCTCAGGAAAGTCCCAGATTTAATTAAGTCATTATAGGATCCAATAATAAAAGGGAGAAATAAATCTAGTTGAAAGAAAGATTAGTAAAAGTTTAATAAACAAATAAAAGTGACATTGTGGTTAAACAAAGTAGCAAAATATTTTTATTCTTTTCATCCTTTTTTGCTTTATTTTTAATAGGAATTATAACTTATTGCTTCTGTGAGACTTCTTGTTCCATTTGTGTTTATCTGTATGTGTGCATGTGTGAAAATTTTACATTATGCACAGTGGGATAAAGAATGTTCTTTATTTAGGTATCAGAAATATATATTTATGTATAATAATAGCCATTCATTTTTATTGACGTATAGTTGATTTAAAAATTATATTCGTTTCAGGTGCACAGCATAGTGATTCAGTGTTTTTATAGATTATGCTCCAGTTAAAGTTATTACAAAATAATGGCAATATTTCCGTGAGCTATCCAATACACCCCTGTAGCTTATTTATTTTAAAATAGTAGCTTGTATCTATTAACAGCGTACTCATATCCTGCTCTTTACCCCTCCCCTTTTCCCACTGGTAACTATTACTTTGTTCTCTATATCTGTGAATACAATCCTGCTTTGTTACATTCATTCACTTGCTATTCAATTTTTTAAGATTCCACATATTACATGAAGTATTTGTTTATATCTGTCTGCCTTATTTCACTAAGCTTGATACCCCTTAGGTCCATTTAGGTTGTTGGAAATAGGTTTCATTCTTTATATGGCTGAATGACGTATACACATAAAGCTTCTGTGTAGCTTCATCTGTTGATGCACAGAGGTTTCTTCCATGTCTTGGCTACTGTACATAATGGTGCTATGAACATTGGAAAGCATGCAGATTTTCAAACGGTGTTTTTGTTTTATTTGGATATACACCTCGGAGTGGAATTGCTAGGTCATGGGAGTCTGTTTTTAGTTTTTTGAGGAATCTCCATATTCTTTTCTATAAATTGGCTGTACCAGTTTACATTCCCAAAAGCAGTGTTCTGGAGTTCCCTTTCCTCCACATCCTCCACATTTGTTATTTGTAGACTTCTAATGGTCAGCAAAGGTCCGCCAAAGCCGTTGACTGTGTGGATCACAACAAACTGTGGAAAATTCTTAAAAAGATGGGAATACCAGACCACCTGACGTGCCTCCTGAGAAATCTGTATGCAGGTCAAGAAGCAACAGTTAGAACTGGACATGGAACAATAGACTGGTTCCAAATCAGGAAAGGAGTACATTAAGGCTGTATATTGTTACCCTGCTTATTTAACTTCTATGCAGAGTACATCATGAGAAATGCTGGGCTGGATGAAGCAAAAGCTGGAATCAAGATTGCCGAGAGAAATGTCATTAATGTCAGACATGCAAATGACACCACACTTACAACAGAAATTGAAGAAGAACGAAAGAGCCTCTTGATGAAAATGAAAGAAGAGAGTGAAAAACTTGGCTTAAAACTCAACATTCATAAAACTAAGATCATGGCATCTGGTCCCATCACTTCATGGCAAATAGATGGGGAAACAGTGGAAACAGTGACAGACTTTATTTCTCTGGTCTCCAAAGTCACTGCAGATGGTGACTGCATATGATAAATAGCCATGTTGAGCATCATTTCATGTGCCTTTTGGACAACTGTTTGTCTTCTTTGGAAAAATGACTATTCAAGTCTTATGCCCATTTCTTAGTCTGGTTATATGGTGTGTTTTTTTTCTTTTTTTTATATTGAGTGGCATGAACTGTTTATATATTTTTGTTATTAACCTCTTATTGGTCATATCTCTTGCAAATATTTTTCCTCATTCAATAGGTTGTCTTTTTGTTTTGTCATTTGTTTCCTTTGCTGTGCAAAAGATTTTAAGTTTAATAAAATCACATGTATTTGTTTTTTCCTTTGGAGGGAGACCTGGTAAATATTGCCTTGATTTATGTCAAAGAATGTTCAGTCCATATTCTCTAACAGGAATTTTATGGTTTTGTATTTTATGTTTAGGCGTTTAATCCATTTTGTGTTTATTTGTTTCTATATGGTGTGAGAAAATATTCTAATTTCATTCCTTTTTAAGTAGCAGTTCAGTTTTCCGGAAACTGTTTGTTAAAGAGACTGTCTTTTCCCTACTGTGTTGAGTATGCTCTCGTCTCCATTGTCATGGATTAATCGAGTATTAAGTGCATGGGTTTAATCTGACTCCCTCCTCCATTCATCTACATGTCTGTTAATGCCAGGACCATGTTGTCTTGCAAACTGTAGCTTTGTAGTACAGGCTGAAGCCACAGAGTGAGATGCCTTCAGGGTTTTCTTTCTCAGGAGTCTTTGGAGTTTGTGGTACTTCTATATAAACTTTATGTTTATTTGTTCTAGTTCTGTGAAAAATGTCATGTGTATTTTGATAGGGATTACATTGAATATGTAGGTTGCTTTGCATAGTATGGGTATTTTAATAATATCAATCTTCCAATTCATGAACAAGGGATATTTTTCCATTCTTTTTGTATCATCACAATTTCCTTATGGTGACTGCAGCCATTAAATTAAAAGACACTTGCTCTTTGGAAGAAAAATTATGACCAACCTGGACAGCATATTAAAAAGCAGAGACGTTACTTTGGCAACAAAGATCCATCTAGTCAAGGCTATGGTTTTCCAGTGGTCATGTATGGATGTGAGAGTTGGACTGTGAAGAAGGCTGAGCACCGAAGAATTGATGCTTTTGAACTGTGTTGTTGGAGAAGACTCTTGAGAGTCCCTTGAACTGCAAGGAGATCCAACCAGTCCATCCTAAAGGGTATCAGTCCTGCATGTTCATTGGAAGGAATGATGCTGAAGCTGATGGTCCAGTACTTTGGCCACCTGATGTGAAGAGCTGACTCATTTGCAAAGACCCTGATCCTGGGAAAGATTGAAGGCAGGAGGAGAAGGCGATGACAGAGGATGAGATGGCTGGATGGCATCACCAACTCAATGGACATGAGTTTGAGTGAACTCCAGGAGTTGGTGATGGACAGGGAGGCCTGGTGTGCTGCAGTTCATGAGGTCACAAAGAGTCAGACATGACAGTGTGACTGAACTGAACTATCTCCTTTGTTTGATTTCTGTGGCTAGGACTTCCAGTACTATGATATATAGCAGTGGCAAATGTGGGCATCCTTGCCATTTTACAGAAAAAGGCTTTCAGTTTTTACCATTGTACATGTAGCTCTGCTGCTGCTGCTACTAAGTCGCTTCAGTCGTGTCCAACTCTGTGCAACCCCATAGACGGCAGCCCACGAGGCTCCCTGTCCCCGGGATTCTCCAGGCAAGAACAATGGAGTGGGTTGCCATCTCTTTCTCCAATGCATGAAAGTGAAAAGTGAAAGTGAAGTCGCTCAGTCATGTCCGAGTCTTAGCGACCCCATGGACTGCAGCCCACCAGGCTCCTTCGTCCATGGGATTTTCCAGACAAGAGTACTGGAGTGGGGTGCCCAGGTTTGTAATAAATAATCTTTACTGTGTTGAGACAAGTTCCCTCTAGGTCTTTACAGGTGGTGCTAGTGGTAAAGAACCCACCTGCAGATGCAGGAGATGTAAGAGACATGGGTTCTATCCATGGGTGAAAGATCCTCTGAAGGAGGACCCAGAAACCCACTCCAGCTTTGTTGCCTGGAGAATCCTGTGGACAGAAGAGCCTGGTGGTCTACAATCTACATGGTCACAGAGTTGAACATGGCTGAAGTTACTTAATATGCATGCATGTTCCCTCTGTAAACACTTTGATGAGAATTTTTATCATGATTGGATGTTGAGTTTTGCCAGATATTTTTTTCTGTGTTTATTGAGATAATCATGTGATTTTTATCTTGTATTTTGTTAATGTGGTATATAATATTGATTGGTTTGAGAATACTGAACCATCCTTGCATCCTTGAAATAAATCCCACTTGATGATTGTGTATGATTATTTATATATATTGTTAAATTTGTTGTATATTGCTAATTGGTCCTGAGGCTTTTTGCATCTGTATTCATCACAGGTATTGACTTGCAATTTTTAGCTAGTATCTTTGTCTAGTTTGGTATCAGGGTAATTGTGGCCTTATAGAATGAATCTGAGAGTGTTTCCTCCTCTTTAATTTTTTGGAATAATTTGAGGATAGATATTAACTTTTCAATATATGTGTAGTAGAATTCCCCTGTGAAATTCTCTGTGCCGGGCCTTTATATGCTTGGGTTTTTTAAATTACAAATGCAAATTCACTACTAGTGATCTATCTGTTCAGATTGTTTGTTTATTCCTGATTCAGTTTTGGCAGATTGTATATTTCCAGAAACTTATCCATTTTTTCTAGGTTGTCCAATTGTTTGTGTATAACTAATTGTAGTAATTTCTTTTGACTGTTTTTATCTCTATGATATCAGTTGTTCTTTCACCTCTTTTATTTCTTTTTGATTTTGATTTTGTTTTGTGGGTGGTTGTCCTCTTTCTTTTTAATGGTGAGCCTGGCTAAAGGTTTATCCATTTTGATTATCTTTTCAAAAAGCCAGCTTTTGCCTTCATTGATTTTTTCTATTATTTTTTTCTATTTTATTTATTTTCTCTCTGATCTTGATCATTTCCTTCAATCTTTGTTGCTGTTGTTGTTTTAATAGAATGACCTGTAGGTATGTTACTAAGTCCAACTGGTCTAATGTGCCCTTTAACACCACTGTTTCCATATTGACTTTCTTTGGAGGTGATCTGTCCATTTTTGTAAGCAGAGTGTTGAAGTCCTACTATTTATATTGTGTTATTGTAAGTTTCTCCCTTTTTGTGTGTTTATATTTACTTTATATATTTAAGTGCTTCTATATTTGGTGCGTATATGTTAACAACAGTGATATCCTCTTCTTGTATTGATTCATCATCATTATATAACACCCTTGTTTTAAAGTCTATTTTGTCTGATATGACTATTTTGTCTGATATTGCTACCCTCAGTTTCCTTTCATTTCCACATGCATGAAATATGTATTTTCATCTTCTCATTTTCAGTCTGAAAATATAATCAATAGTATTATATTAACAGTATAATCAGTGATTATATAATATAATCAGTGATTTTTTTTTTTTTTTTTTAGTTTTTGTTTGTCTGAGAAGTTCTTAATCACTCCTTATATTCTAAATGATAATCTTTCTGGGCAGCATATCCTAGATTGCATGTTTCTTCATTTTGAGAGAATTAATTCTTAAGTAAGTTGATAAAGAGTCCTGGGCCCTTAAGGAGGAAGGGGTCTGGGATTTTCAAGGAGGAGAAAGTAACAGACTTTCTTTTTTTTTTTCCCCTACATTCCTTGCTCTTATTCACATAAAATGTTTTTTCTTTAAGTCCAGAGCTAATGACTCAAGGGTGTGGTTTTCCTTAAGCTCTGTACTAATGGACTGGAATGGGTGAATTTAACTCAGATGACCATTATATCTACTACTGTGGGCAAGAATCCCTTAGAAGAAATGAAGTAGCCATCATAATAAAGAAAAGAGTTTGAAATGCAGTACTTGGATGCAATCACAAAAATGACAGATTGATCTCTGTTTGTTTCCAAGGCAAACCACTCAATATCACAGTAATCCAAGTCTGTGCCCTGACCAGTAATGCTGAAGAAGCTGAAGTTGAACGGTTCTATGAAGACCTACAAGACCTTCTAGAACTAACACCCAAAAAAGATGTTCTTTTCATTACAGGGGACTGGAATGCAAAAGTAGGAAGTCAAGAAACACCTGGAGTAACAGGCAAATTTGGCCTTGGTATATGGAATGAAGCAGGGCAAAGGCTGATAGAGTTTTGCCAAGAGAAAGCACTGGTCATAACAAACACCCTCTTCCAACAACACAAGAGAAGACTCTGCACATGGACATCACCAGATGGTCAACACTGAAATCAGATTGATGATATTCTTTGCAGCCAAAGATGGAGAAGCTCTATGCAGTCAGCAAAAACAAGACCAGGAGCTGACTGTGGCTCAGACCATGAACTCCTTATTGCCAAATTCAGACTTCAACTGAAGAAAGTAGGGAAAACCACTAGACCATTCAGGTATGACCTAAATCAAATCCCTTACAGTTATACAGTGGAAGTGAGAAATAGATTTAAGGGCCTAGATCTGATAGATAGAGTGCCTGATGAACTATGGAATGAGGTTCATGACATTGTACAGGAGACAGGGATCGAGACCATCCCCACAGAAAAGAAATGCAAAAAAGCAAAATGGCTGTCTGGGGAGGCCTTACAAATAGCTGTGAAAAGAAGAGAAGTGAAAAGCAAAGGAGAAAAGGAAAGATATACCCATTTGAATGCAGAGTTCCAAAGAATAGCATGGAGAGATAAGAACGCCTTCCTCAGTAATCAGTGAAGAGAAATAGAGGAAAACAATAGAATGGGAAAGACTAGAGATCTCTTCAAGAAAATTAGAAATACCAAGGGAACATTTCATGTAAAGATGGGCTCGATAAAGGACAGAAATGGTATGGACCTAACAGAAGCAGAAGATAGTAGGAAAAGGTGGCAAAAATACACAGAACTGTGCAAAAAATATCTTCACGACCCAAATAATCACAATGTTGTGATCACTCACCTAGAGCCAGACATCCTGGAATATGAAGTCAAGTGGGCCTTAGGAAGCACAAGCAAAGCTAGTGGAGGTGATGGATTTCCAGTGGATGTATTTCAAATCCTAAATGATGATGCTGTGAAAGTGCTGCACTCCGTATGTCAGCAAATTTGAAAAACTCAGCACTGGCCACAGGACTAGAAAGGTTCAGTTCTCATCCCAATCACAAAGAAAGGCAATGCCAAAGAATTCTCACAATTGCATTCATCTCACATGCTAGCAAAGTAATGCGCAAAATTCTCGAAGCCAGGCCTTAGTGATACATGAACTGTGAACTACCATATGTTCAAGTTGGTTTTAGAAAAGGCAGAGGAACCAGATACCAAATTGCCAACATCTTTTGGATCATTGAAAAATCAAGAGAATTCCAGAAAAACATCTACTTCTGCTTTATTGACTATGTCAAAGCCTTTGACTGTGTGGATCACAACAAACTGTGGAAAATTCTACAAGAGATGGGAATACCAGACCACCTGACCTACCTCTTGAGAAATCTGTATAAGGGTCAGAAAGCAACTGTTAGAACTGGACATGGACCAACAGACTGGTTCCAAATAGGAAAAGGAGTATGTCAAGGCTGTATATTGTCACCCTGCTTATTTAACTTATATGCAGAGTACATCATGTGAAATCCTGGGCTGGATGAAGCACAAGCTGGAATCAAGATTTCTGGGAGAAATATCAATAACCTCAGATATGCAGATGATACCACCCTTATGGCAGAAATTGAAGAAGAACTAAAGAGCCTCTTGATGAAAGTGAAAGAGTAGAGTGAAAAAGTTGGCTTAAACTCAACATTCAGGAAACAAAGATCATGGCATCTGGTCCCATCACTTCATGGCAAATAGATGGGGAAAAAGTGGAAACAGTGACAGTCTTTGTATTTGGGGACTCCAAAATCACTGCAGATGGTGACTGCAGCCATGAAATTAAAAGACGCTTGGTCCTTGGAAGGAAAGTTATGACCAACCTAGACAGCATATTAAAAAGCAGAGACATTACTTTGCCAACAAAGGTTCACCTAGTCAAGGCTATGGTTTTTCCAGTAGTCATGTATGGGTGTGAGAGCTGGATTGCAAACAAAGCTGAGCACCGAAGAATTGATGCTTTTGAACTGTGGTATTGAAGAAGACTCCTTGGCTTTCAAGGAGATCCAACCAGTCCATCCTAAAGAAGATCAGTCCTGAATGTTCACTGAAAGGACTGATGCTGAAGCTGAAACTCCAGTACTCTGGCCACCTACTGTCAAGAGCTGACTCATTGGAAATGACCCTGATGCTGGGAAAGGTTGAAGGTGGGAGGAGAAGGGGACGACAGAGGATGAGATGGTTGGATGGCATCATGGACTCTATGTACATGAGTTTTATCAAGCTCCGGGAGATGGTGAAGGACAGCGAGCACGGCGTGCGCAGTCCGTGGGGCAGCAGAGATTTGGACATGACTGAGCAACTGGACTGAACTGCAAGTGTTGCACTATCTGGCTATATTGCTTAAGGTAAAAGCCATTTTAATAAATACTAGATTTCATTTATCTTGAATCAGCATGAATTATTACATAACACCAGTGTAGCATTTTTTGGGTTTTCTTTACATTTGAAAAATCTCCTCAGAAATGATAAAATTATACCAAGATGGATTTCTTCTTTTCTTCACATTCTCAGGAAATGTAGAAGGTTGAAAGTAAATAGAACAGAAAATGGTGAACATTGTATCTTTACGAGTATATGTGTGACCTCTGAGTCTAAATTTGTAAAAGATGCATTTATGTTTGTATAACTCTTAATTCACACTTTGTGTTTAAAATCCCGATGATAGAGTTTTGTCTAGTGTGACAATAGGGTAACTAGCAATTTCCTATTTTCCCAATTCAGTTACACTAATGGGTCCCACTCTTGTGAAGCTAAGATTTTGGTTTATATAGTAATCTACGTGTCTGTCCTTACTCTTTTAGATATATCAAATTGTTAACTTGTTGAAAATATTTTATACAAATTTCCTTCTTAGTAAGACTCAGACACCAATTAAACTCTATGACCTTCTGCAGGCAACTCTTCTTAGAACTATATATGATGGCAGAAGGTTTCCTCAAGCTTTGACTGTGAGAACAGGATATTTTTAATAGTTTAATAGCATATGGGAAAATATGACATTTTAGCACCCTTTTGAGATCTAGGGATAATGTGACAAATCCATCAGAATAATGAACAAACCTCATTGTCATAATCTTCTGCAACCAAATATATTTCTATGTTTATTAAGGATCTCTGTCATATTTGAAAATATTCGCAATTGAAGTGATCACTCCTAACAAAGATAGACTAATTCAAGAACCTATGTGAACTGAGGACATGAGAGTGTTATTAGAGAACTAAGTTTAATTAGAACAAGAGTAAGATCTTGCTTGAGGTGAGAGGGAAAAGAGAAGTAAAGCATTCTTTTTCTTATTTCCTCTAAGATTTGTTTGATTATTTGACAGTTCTGATTTTAAAGGGAACAGAATAATTCTTTGTAGAGCTTTTGAACCTGCTTTCATGAGATAAACAGCATTGTTCTCACTCATATATTATGTCATGGACAGAGTACTCTGAATAATCAGGAAGGAAGCATACCTTTAAACTTTTCAAAATGTCTGCACTAGAGCATGTCCAGTGTTCTTCTTCAGTACTTTTCTGACCACACTTGTCTCCTGTGTGTTGTGCTGTGCTTAGTCGCTCAGTCATGGACTCTCTGCGACCGCATGGACTGTAGCCCACCAGGCGCCTCGGTCCATGGGATTCTCCAGACAAGAATACTAGGGTGGGTTGCCATGCCCTCCTCCAGAGTCTTTCCCCTTTACATTCTATTAAACCTGTATACTGAGTTGAATAATTGTCCTCTAAAAATATGCCCACATCAAATCCCTGGAACCTGTGGATTTTTGCCTTACTTGGGGAAAGAATCTTCACAAAAGTAATTACATTAAGGTTCTTGAGGTGAGGAGATCTTCCTGGGAACGGCCTACATCCAATGACATGGGTGTTTGCGAGAGACACACAGGGAAGGCTTTCTACTAGCAAGGAGAGAAGTTTATATGGAGGTAGGTGACAGGGGACTGACGTGGCCGTAAGCGAAGGAAGCCAAGGGCTGCTGAGAGTTACTAAAAGCTGGAAGAGGGACAAGAAGATGACTCCCCAGAGCTTCTAGATTCGGACTTCAGCCTCCGGAAACATAAAAGAATAAATTTATGTGGTTTTAAGGTATTCAGCTTGTGGTGATTTGTTATGGAAGCCCTAGAAAACCAGTATGGTCATTCAGTATTTCCCTGCAAGCGATTTTGTCATCTCTTTCCTTTTCAAATAAAAGTGCCAAGGGTTATTACATCCCACAATTAGAATGCTCATCCTTCACCTGGAAGATAATGGAGTTGATCTAACAGAAGCTTCCCGTCGTATTAACCCAATCATTTTAGAACCACATATTTCATGTTCCTGAAAGTACTATATGATTTTCAAGTAGTATTTATTTTATTTAGCAATTAAATATTCTCCCCTTGAATGTGACAAGAAAAAGAAGCAAGCATGGCTTACTGTTAGATTCATACTTGGCATTGGCACTAGTCACGGGAATGACTGTTATCAAACTACTTCCTCCATATCCAAATTTACACACTTTTTTCTGAATTCAGATACAAATGCAGTAACTTCTAAGAGTTAGCATTATTTCCGGAGGAATGTAGGAATAGGGTTATTTTGATTTACTCATCATCACAATGATACTTTCATACCCAATTCACAAATGTGTGTGTATAATATATATTATACAATAATGTGTATATACAATCCCATAACTGCTATTTCCTAAATATCTCCCTCTTTCTTCCTCTGTCACCTATCTAAGTATATATGTGTATTTCTAAGTTTCAAGTGCATGTTACAAATATGGTATAATTTCTATCATATTTAAGAATATCTGAAAATTGAAAAGGGAGCAAATGCAAATTACATATGGATGGCTTTTCTTTCTGTAGGCATCACCAATGTTCGTGCGACTTATGCTTGGGAGAAAAAGTTGCAATAGTACAGATCACCCGGCCACCCCAGTTATATCCTGGCAATAACTACCTCCACCTCACCTTCGTTCCTCACCTTCCAATTTCCTCACTTTGAACTGCCCCTCATTCCCCTCCAGAGCTTGGAACAGCCTTAGTCTTTGTTTTGTGATGCAGGGTGTCCTGGCAGTTTACTTGGTAATACTGCATTACATTTATCATTTCTCTCATAGAGATGGTCTCATATCGTGGAATCCTTAAAGGAGACATAAAACAGCCCTCTATGTTGCCTTTTTATGGGATTCAGCCCTACTGCAGTGGGATGCCACTGATAGTCTGTCAAACTAAAGGGGTAAGGAGTCTATCCATGAGAGCCTTGTGAAGCCAGATCATTTTATCTGTGATTAGCAACACAGACAAACTTTTAACAGATTTCTTGCCATTTTTACGTAAAACAGTAAAATATGCAGTTGGTCATTCAGTCATAAGATGATGGGGAAGTCGTATAAAGCGGTTGTCTGGAGGTAGCCCGATGAGTTCAAATTCCGAGTGTACTAGCAGTGTGATCCTAGAAAAACTAGTACATTTGAACTGTCAGCTAAGAAGAGCATGTTTATTTCACTAGATTGCTGTAAAGATTACACGAAATGATGAACATCAGGAACTGAGTATACTGTCCGATATCTAGTAAGTGTTTCATAAACCAGTCTTATGGTCATACAAACATGCTGTTGTTTAGCTGCTCAGTCATGTCCGACTCTTTGAGACCCCATGGATTGTAGCCCACCAGGCTCATCCTGGGACTTCCCAGGCAAGAATACTGGACTGGGCTGCCATCTCTTTCTCCAGGGGATCTTTCCAACCCAGGAATCAAACTCATGTCTCCTGCTTGGCAGGGGGATTCTTTACCACAGAGCCACCTAGGAAGCCTTATTTCTGACTAAACTATATGAGATGTAATAGAAGGATATGAACCTTATAAAAACAGAGTAAAATATAAGACTGTGAGGCTCTTTGTATGTCTTTCTAAGTTCTTCAATTATTTTGGTACACGTAAGCAAGCAATTCAAATTCCTCCTTTATTTTTGTCTAAACTATTAATTTAGGACTTCAAGCCCTTTTTTTTTTTCCAACATTGCACCACTGTCTTGGAATTATCTTGAATTCCAAATGAAAGAGGCCTGAATAGAAGGATTACTGTATACTCTCCTTCATGAAGGTTAACAATGGAAAGTATACCACATGTCAACTCGTTTTAATTGTTTGAAGAATTTTGTTCAAACGTATTCATAGTATCTAGTCTTAAGCCTTTCAGTTACGCTCGTTTTCTCTTCATTATGTTTTTACGGTGTTCTCTAATTTTATTCTTCTAGACCGTTTATGGTTTTCTCACAATAAATATGTGGCCTCGCTCTCCACGGCTGCAATAGGAAAATATACACATGTTAATAATGAAATGCCAGTGGCTAATCTTAAGTCTTCCTTAGTTTGCAACAGGCTCTGGATACCTGCTGGGAGGTGCCAGCGGAAACGTGCTGAGATAACAGCTCTGCTCATAGTCCTTTCAGACACACACTAATTCTACTGTGTTGTGTGATTAAGGAAAGAAAAGACAGGTTCATGACTTGGAAAATTTAAGTAAGGCTTTCTTTCCTCCCCTACTTAAAAAGAAGTAACAACACCTATAAAAATGACTTGCTTGAAAACTACCAGTCTACAATTTCAATTTTAGTAACATGCATTCTTGCAGCTAGGAGGGAGAGAAAACTCCCTCAGTGCCTTAGCTTATATAAACCATTTGAGCATTTCTACAGATTCTGCCGGCATGTATGAGTAAAAATAAGAAAATCATTTGGACTGGTGAGCAAGTTACAGTCACAGCACTATGAAAATATAACTAAATAGCAAATCAGTGGCATGGCTGAGCAACTCGCTTGGGAAGTGACAAACATAAATAGGCTATGGTAGGAAACGAGCTAACGGAGCTAACAGGGAGCCATCCTCCTTCACATAAGAGCAAGTTATATGAACACTGGTGCCAAACACATGCTGCTGCTGCTGCTGCTAAGTCTCTTCAGTCGTGTCGGACTCTGTGTGACCCCATAGACAGCAGCCCACCAGGCTCCCCAGTCCCTGGGATTCTCCAGGCAAGAACACTGGAGTGGGCTGCCATTGCCTTCTCCAATGCATGAAAGTGAAAAGTGAAAGTGAAGTCATTCAGTCGTGTCCGACTCTACGTGACCCCATGGACTGCAGCCCACCATGCTCCTTCATCTGTGGGGTTCTCCAGGCAAGAGTACTGGAGTGGGGTGCCATTGCCTCCTCTGGCTGAACATATATCTGTACCTAAATTGTGATCATTGTAAAGGAAATTGTAAAGACTACCTAGCTGCTTGTATTATGGATATCTAACACACGAATCCCAAACAAGTTACCTCTGAAAGGTGCCAAACTCACCAAAGTCCTTTCCAATCTCCAAATATTCAGGATGATTTGATGCATTTCTGAACTGTTCATCCAAACTTGCCAAGGTAGAAAGAGCTAAGAAAAATACTGAGGTAAGCAGAGCAACTTACAGAAACAGGACCACTCCAACACTTTTACCTTCCATATATTAGATACGCCGCTGACCTCTCCTCAGGAAGCTAAGAGCCAGCACACATGATCTAATTGGCTCTATAATTGACCACTGGCTAGGACTTGTTTTTCCTCCCTTCAGTATTGTTCTTTAAGCTTTAACCTGTACAGTTGGCGCTATAATGAGGAAAGATGTTATAACGTTATCAAAAATAAGAATAAATAATATTTCTAATTTATATAGTTTATGGGTGAGGATTTCACATTTGATGCAATTGAGAAAAGTCCATTTTTATAGGTTTCTCTGGGGAACTAGAAATACTTTGAAGATACACCCTTGACAGTTTGACTATTATAGAGCAAAATAGTATATTTCTACAAAACTTATGTTGGTATCATATTTGTTTACAGAGATGTAAAGTACACACATATGATTAAATTATAATGTTTATTATAGTGGCTCTTATTTAAGGACCTTGGGAAGTACAGATGATACAGGTGGAAAAAATAGGTTCTGAAAATAAATATTATCACTAGAAGATTTTAGCTTTGTCAGTTGTCACTCTGTAAAGCTTTTTCTAAGCTCATTACTTGCCTCTGCTTTTCTGTCCCTTCATCTCCCCATTCCTCTTTTTTCTTTGTTATTTGGTCTTCATCTCTACTCAGTTATTTGAACCTGGAATGCCTTAATTAAATTTTGAGCTGGGAGCCACTATTGAAGCATCAAGTTTCTTCGTTGCTCTCTAAGTTATTAAAAGATGACTTGTCCAGAGCAACATGGTTCAGAAGATTGAATCTGAAGAGAGTAGCAAATGCCGTGCTCTTCATGTCACTTTCTATCACTGGAATATGTGCAGCAGATGCTTCATTACCAGCATTCTCTTCTCTTTATCACTGATGAAGTTGAGCAGCATTAGCCAAGCATGTCATATTAGCTCTTTTTAAACAAATGCATCAGTCTTCTGTTTTCATGTTCTCAGTTCATTACTGGAGTGATGGATTCTTTGTGGGGTTAGGATTCAAATTAGTTCTAAAATCCAGGGGATTGACATTTTGTTACTGCAATTATTTTTAGAGGATAAACAATTAAAGAGATATTTAAAGCTAGATATCATAATTGAAAATAAAAATATTTATGCTTCTAAATGTAATCTAAAAAACATTTTATTAGTTACAACTCTGAACATCAAATTGTCCTTATTGTTCTTACTTTTTTAAAAAATTATGTTGTTTTCCTAAGGTTTTTCAAATAATAAGATACATACATACCTATTTGAAGAAAAATGCTATTAATAGGACTTTAGAAAAGGTCTAACAAATAAAAAAATTAAAATTGCACATTATTTTTTAATTTAGAGATTGACATTGTTAGAGTTTGCATACTTTCTTCAGGATCGTCCTTTTTGTGATAGATTTCATACTGCATCTATTATTTAACATTTTTTCATCTTTGGTTTTCCTTTGAGGTAAAATGTTTTTACTGATATTAAAACCTCAAAATACTCAGTTTATATTGCATAATATTCCACAAGTATCTACACATAGTTAGCTTACTTTATTCTATATTTTATACATTCTGTTAATATCAATTTTAGCTACTGTAAAAAGAATGAGAGAAGAGATCAAGATGGCAGAGTAGGAGGACACAGAACTCATTTCCCACTGTGAGCACTTCAAAAATATATCTACATGTGAAGCATTCCTCACTTAAAACTAACAAGGGCCTGTCAAAAAGACTGGGACAAGCAAGACTATGCTGCAGGGAATCTGGTAGGAAGGGAAGAGAAGCAATCAGATCAGGACCTTTGCCACTGAGTAAGGACAAAGAAAGTGAAAGTGAAAGTCACTCAGTCATGCTCCACTCTGAACTGAACTGAAAAAGGAGAAACATGTCCTCAAGCAAGATGCACAGTTGTTATGTGATCAGTCAGTTCAGTTCAGTTCATTTGCTCAGTCGCGTCCGATTCTTTGAGACCCATGGACTGTAGCATGCCAGGCCTCCCTGTCCATCACCAACTCCCAAAGTTTACTCAAATTCATGTCCATTGAGTCGGTGATGCCATCCAACCATCTCATCCTCTGTCATCCCCTTCTCCTCCTGCCCTCAATCTTTCCCAACATCAGGGTCTTTTCCAAGGAGTCAGTTTTCACATCAGGTGGCTAAAGTATTGGAGTTTCAGCTTCAGCATCAGTCCTTCCAATGAACGTTCAGGGCTGATTTCCTTTAGGATGGACTTGTTGGATCTCCTTGCTGTCCAAGGGACTCTCAAGAGTCTTCTCCAACACCACAGTTCAAAAGAATCAATTCTTTAGCACTCAGCTTTCTTTATAGTTCAACTCTCAAATCCATACATGACTACTGGAAAAACTATAGCTTTGACTAGGCAGACCTTTGTAAGCAAAGTAATGTCTCTGCTTTTTAATATGCTGTCTAGGTTGGTCATAACTTTTCTTTTTGTTTTTTTTTTCTTGTTGTTGTGTTGCCTCCATATAGTACCAAAGAGAGAGAGTAGTGCGCAGGTACTTCTCACACCTGTCTCCAACTGTCTGCACAGGCTCACTAGTGCTCAGTGTCCTGTGCATATGTATGCAGAATATGACTACCAGAACACCCGTTACCACTGCTGCTGGGACAGCTAAAACTGGTTATCCAGCTTACAAAAGATTTTATGTTAAAGATCATTGCAGCATGGCTGCAGTCACCATCTGCAGCCCAACAAAAAAGTCTGCCACTGTTTCCACTGTTTCCCCATCTATTTGCCCATGAAGTGATGGAACGGTATATCATGATCTTAGTTTTCTGAATGCTGAGCTTTAAGCCAACATTTTCACTCTCCTCTTTCACTTTCATCAAGAACTCTTTAGTTCTTATTCACTTTCTGTCATAAAGGTGGTGTCATCTGCATTTCTGAGATTATTGATATTTCTCCCCGGAGTCTTGATTCCAGCTTGTGCTTCATCCAGCCCAGCGTTTCTCATGATGTACTTTGCATATGAGTTAAATATACAGGGTGGAAATATATAGTCTGTTGTTCCATGTCCTGTTCTAACTGTGGCTTCTTTACAGGCATACAAATTTCTCAGGAGGTAGGTCAGTTGGTCTGGTATTCCCATCTCTTGAAGAATTTTCCACACTTTGCTGTGATCCACACAGTCAAAGGCTTTGGCATAGTCAATAAAGCAGATGTAGATGTTTTTCTGGAACTCTTGCTTTTTTGATGATCCAACAGATGTTGGCAATTTGATCTCTGGTTCCTCTGTCTTTTCTAAATCCAGCTTGAACATCTGGAAGTTCCTGGTTCACGTACTGTTGAAGCCTGGCTTGGAGAATTTTGAGCATTACTCTGCTAGCGTGTAAGATGAGTGAAATTGTGTGGTAGTTTGAGCATTCTTTGGCATTGCCTTTCTTTGCAATTGGAATGAAATCTGACCTTTTACAGTCCTGTGGCCACTGGATTAAATATAAGTATGAATTTGGCAATAAAGACTTCATGATCTGAGCCACAGTCAGCACCCAGGCTTGTTTTTGCTGACTGTATGGAGCTTCTCCATCTTTGGCTATAAAGAGTATAATCAGTCTGATTTCAGTATTGACCATCTGGTGATGTCCATGTGTACAGTCTTCTTTTGTGTTGTTGGAAGAGGGTGTTTCCTATGATCAGTGTCTTTTCTTGGCAAAACTCTATTAGCCTTCGCCCCGCTTCATTCTTTACTCCAAGACCACACATACCTGTTCCTCAAGGTATCTCTTAACATCCTATTTTTGTATTCCATGATTAAAAGGAGGGTTTTTGGGGGGGGGGTTTGGTGTTAGTTCTAGAAGGTCTTGTAGGTCTTCATAGAACCATTCAGTTTCAGCTTTCATTAGTGGTTGGGGCATAGGCTTGGATTACTGTGATATTAAATTACTTTGTTCAGTATAATTGTTTTGCTATTTGTTGGTTGTCTGCTTGGCGGCTGTGTTGTGGGGCTAATGGCAACCTCCTCCAAGAGGACTCAGGCAGCAGGCCATTCCTTCCAGGTCTGCTGTAGCCAGAGCCCACATCCCTGCGGCAGGCCACTGCTGACTCATGCCTCCAATGGAGACATTCAAACCCTCAAATGCAGGTCTGGCTCAGTCTCTCCTGGAGTTACTGTGTCCTGCTGTGCATGTTTTGTTTATGCCCTCCAAGTATCTCTGGAGGGTATGAGGTTTGTTTCTAAACATGATTTTGCCCCTCCTACCGTCTTGTTGGGCTTCTTCTTTGCCCTTGGATGCAAGGTATCTTTTTTGGTGAGATCCAACATTCTCTTGTCAATGATTATTCACCTTCTAGTTGCAATTTTGGATTTATCACAGGTGAGTACATATCCTTCTACTCCTCCATCTTAATGAGTACCTTAAATATATATAGTACTATATAATGAAATAATCACCAGGATGATTACAAGTTAGTCATTAAGACAAATTCCTAGCACAACATTAACAGAAAAGTGTATCATGAGAGACTGAAATCAATGAATATATCCTAAACTATCTTCCTAAAATTTGAGTCAATGGAGTCTGCACATAATGTTCGGCTTTTAACTGGTACACCACAAGCATTCATCTAATGGACTATGTTATAATTCTTCATCCAGTTAAAATAAAAGTAGGTCCTGACCAGAATATTTCATCTGAAAATAATTTAAATCACCATTAAATGTTTGTGTACTTTGATTTCTATTTTGTAGAAGACACTGGTGCTGTTATCTTGGACTTTTTCATTGTCTCTTTCTCTCTCTCATTCGTCAGCACTATCTGCCCTTGATATCTGAGGGAAATTGGTTCTAGGACCCATCACAGATGCCAAAATATGAAGATGCTCAAGTCCTTTAAGCAGCCCTCTGTATCTGCAAGTTCTGCAACCTGGAACCCAACCAAGCATGAATCACAAAGTTAATATATGTTCCATGGTAGGTTGAAAGTACAGATGTAGAACCTGGGGACTGAGAGGGCCAAAAATGGGACTGGACTATTTTCTTCAGATTTTGGTATCCTTGGTGCATCCTGAAACTGATCTCCTATGGATTTCAATAAATAGTAGATAGGTATCAATAGATAGCTATAGCTATAAATATGGTCCCAGATTTATGATGGTTCAACTTGTGATTTTTTGGCTTACAGTGGTATGAAAATGATACAAATTCAGTGGAAACCATACTACAGATTTTGAATGTTTATCTTTGCCTGGAGTAGCAGTGAGGTACAGTTGCCAGTCAGCCACCAGATGATGAGGGCAAACGACTGACGCATCTCCACCCATTCTGTCTTTCACTTTCAGTAGCCTATTCAATGAACTGCAAGAACTATTAAATAATTAATATGCAATAAGCTTTGTGCAGACGATTTTGCCCAACTGTAGACTGCTGTAAGGCTTCTGAGTGCATTTAAAGGGGTCTAGGCTAAACTACCATGTTTAGTAGATTAAGTGTGTTAACTGCAGTTTTAGTTTAATATTCTCAACTTAAAGGTCATTAGCCCCATATATAGAGGGAGGTTTATATAAAAATATTTATTAAATATATAATGATTTTATCCACTCAAATCCTTTTTTTGAAATAGATATATATTATTGAAGTATAGTTGAGTTACAGTGTTTCAGGTACACAGCAAGGTGATTAAGTTATACAAATATGCATATGTATTTTTGAAATTCTTTTCTATCCTAGGTTATTACAAGATATTGACAATATAGTTCCCTATGCTATACAGTAAATCTTTGTTGCTTGTTGAATATCTTTTTTAATTGGAAATCTAGCATTCTATTCATACTAACTCAAACAAGTGGAATCAAAATGTCATAAATTTTTAGTTAGGCAAAAATTCAGAAGTTTTCTAAGATATGTATATATTATGCATATATATATGTATGTATGTATACAAAAGTTTTCCTACTGCATATGATAAATACTTGAGAAAGAACATCAAAAAAAAAAAAGGAAGACATGGAGAAATTGGAGAACATAAACAATAAAATGTGAGCACTGAATATGAAAAGTTAAAACAAACTAGAAAAAGTTAAACAAACTAGGAAAAGGAAAAAATTCTCTTACAGTCTAGTTGCTTTTAAACATGACTGCTCATTAGAAACATATCTGGATCTCTGGAGGAAAAAAAGCAATACCTGAGCATTTGTATTTTAAAAAAAATTCAAGTTAAGTCTGATATGCATTTGGATTGTAAATAGTGACTGCAGTTTTTTCTATTAAACCCTAGTTTTGGTGATATCAGTTCAGTTCAGTTCAGTCGTGTCCGACTCTTTGTGACCCCATCAATTGCAGCACACCAGGCCTCCCCGTCCATCACCAACTCCTGGAGTTCACTCAAACTCATGTCCATGACCATCATGATACATTGGTATTAAGTGAGTAATAGTTACATATCTGGAGAAGGCAATGGCAACCCACTCCAGCACTCTTGCCTAGAAAATCCCATGGATGGAGGAGCCTGGAAGGCTACAGTCCATGGGGTCGCTAAGAGTCAGACGCGACTGATGCGCCTTAGCAGCAGCACCAGCAGTTACATAATCACAAGTACAAAAGATGTTTATCAGTTTTCCCAATCAATAGCCAGACAAAAAATAAAAGATAAGTACCATTGCAAGTCATAATGGGAGCATGATTAACTTAACAATATAAAATAATTACATGCAATTTGGGGGAGGGGGATGTCAAGCAAAGTGATGTGGTAAGTGGAAATGCATACATGCGTATTTTTTCATTCACCCAGCCAGTCTATGTCCTTTTGTTGGTGCATTTAATTCATTTACATTTAAGATAATTATCAATATGTATGATTCTATTACACTTTTCTTAATTGTTTAGGTTTATTTTCTGTAGGTCTTTTCCTTCTCTTGTGTTTCCTGCCTAGAGAAGTTCCTTTAGCATTTGTTGTTAGTCTGGTTTAGTGGTACTAAATTCTCCTAACTTTTGCTTTTCTGGAAAACTTTTGATTTCTCCATCAAATCTGAAGGAGAGTCTTGCTGGGTGGAGTAGTATTGGTTATAGGCTCTTCCCTTGCATCACTTTATATATATCCTACCATTCCCTCTGACTTGTAGAGTTTCTGTTGAGAAATCAGTTGATAGCCTCATGGGAGTTCCCTTGTATGTTATTTGTTGTTTTTCCCTTGTTGCTTTTAATATTTTATCTCAGTCTTTAATTTTTGTCAGTTTGAGTAATGTATGTCTCAGTGTGTTCCTCCTTGTGTTTATCCTGCCTGGGACTCTGTGCTTCCTGGACTTGGTTGACTATTTCCTTTCCCATGGTCAGGAAGTTTTCAGCTATTATCTCTTCCAATATTTTCTCAGGTCCTTTCTCTCTCTTATCTTCTGGGACCCCTATAATGCAGATGCTGGTGTGTTTAATGTTATCCCAGACATCTCTTAGATTGTCTTCATTTCTTTTCATTCTTTTTTCTCTATTCTATTGTGTGGCAGTGGATTCCACAGTTCCATCTTCCAGGTAATTTATCCATTCTTCTGCCTGACTTATGCTGCTATTGCTTCCTTCTAGTGTATTACTCATCTCTGTAGATTTGTTCTTTAGTTCTTGTAGGTCTTTGGTAAGCATTTCTTGCATTTTCTCAACCTTTGCCTCCATTCTTTCCCCCAAGATCCTGGATCATCTTCACAATCATTATCTGAAATCTTTTTTCTGGAAGGTTGCCTATCTCCACTTCATTTAGTTTTTGTTTGTTTTTTTTTTTAAATCTTCTCCCTTCATCTGGGATGTAACATTCTGCTTTTCCATCATGATTAGCTTTATGCAATATGGTTTTGATTGTAGCCTCTATAAGACTATGCTTCTTGCGTCTTCGGTCTGCCCTTTGATGGTTGAGGCTAAGAGGCTTGTGTAACTTCTTCATGGGAGGGACAGGGAAAAATCAGACCCTGCTCGGTTCAGTTGAGTTCATTTGCTGCATCCAACTCTTTGCGACCCCATGAATCGCAGCATTCCAGGCCACCCTGTCCATCACCAACGCCCGTAGTTTACCCAAAATCATGTGTATCAAGTGAGTAATACCATCCAGCCATCTCATCCTCTGTCGTCCCCTTCTACTCCTGCCACCAGTCCCTCCCAGCATCAGGGTCTTTTCCAATGAGTCAACTTTTCACATGAGGTGGCCAAAGTATTGGAATTTCAGCATCAGCATCAGTCCTTCCAATGAAAACCCAGGACTGATCTCCTTTAGGATGGACTGGTTGGATCTCCTTGCAGTCCAAGGGACTCTCAAGAGTCTTCTCCAACACCACAGTTCAAAAGCATCAATTCTTTGGCTCTCAGCTTTCTTCACAGTCCAACTATCACATCCATACATGACCACTGGAAAAACCATAGCCTTGACTAGACAGACCTTTGTTGGCAAAGTAATGTCTCTGCTTTTGAATATGCTATCTAGGTTGGTCATAACTTTCCTTCCAAGGAGTAAGCATCTTTTAATTTCATGGCTGCAATCACCATCTGCAGTGATTTTGGGGCCCAAAAAATAAAGTCTGACACTGTTTCCACTGTTTCCCCATCTATTTCCCATGAAGGGATGGGACCAGATGCCATGATCTTAAGTTTTCTGAATGTTGAGCTTTAAGCCAACTTTTCACTCTCCTCTTTCACTTTCATCAAGAGGCTTTTTAGTTCCTCTTCACTTTCTGCCATAGGGTGATGTCATCTGCATATCTGAGGTTATTGATATTTCTCCTGGCAATCTTGATTCCAGCTTACAAGAAAATCAATGTGATACTACATACATAAAGAAACAAAGGAAGGGAAGAAAGGGAGAAAGAAAGGAAGAGGAAAGAAGGAAGAAAGAAAATTCTTTCAAGAGCTTGAAATAACCCTTCTGTTAAATGGGTATTCCTCAGGCACTGAAAACAGAAGTGTGCTGTCTATCTTGATTTTTACCCTCTGAGATATTCTTCACCCACTTTTATACCTAAATTTAACTTTAAAATTAGCCATAGATGATATTTCTTTACCTAAAAATTCCGTGTATGTAACTGGAACTGTACTACCTTTTAATCCCTGTGAACTTGCTGTTTTCTTCCTTGAATGAAAGGAATAGTTCAAATGTGGCTGAAGGACCTGTACACAGCAAAGAAAGAATTTCTTCTTTCCCCCTCTGTCATTCTATAGTGGGCATGCAAATGCACAGCCAAGAGCCTACATTTTAAGTTTAATTTCCCTTCAAAATGAAGAATGAGAATTATGTCTTTATTCTATGAAACATAGTTTCAGAAAACTTGGAATGAGAACACAATTTCCCTAAGATTCAGGCATAAATTGAGGTTAATAGTTGAATTTTTAATAGAGTTTCATGTCTTAAGTTCTACATATAGCAGCTCATACAGATCAAAAGATCTCATTCACTTAAGAGGAGATATACCCTCTAATAAATAAGTCAATTGTTTCAGGTTAGAATTAATTTCTGGTCTTTATAAATGTCCTAGGAATTCCTCAGATTAAGCTGTTTGTTAAACACAAATTCTTTCATTCAGTTTTTTTCCCTTCCAAATGGAGATTATGCTATTATTAAAATGCAGATGAATAAAATAAAGACTGCCCATTTTCAAAGGGGACTCCCTCTTAAAAATAGAACTGAAACTCAACTTATAAGCTATTTTGCGGTGTTTACTATATGTCTGTACTGTGCAACATACTATATGCACAATTATGCCGGGTTTAATGTTAAAAAATAAAGCCAAGGAGATAGGGTCTAGGCTCATTCCCACTTTGCAGCATTTTTCAGTTGAGAAAACAGGCATAGAGAGTCTAGTTAGTTGGTTTAAGGTCTCTCAGATTGTACGTGGTGAAGGAAGAATGTATATGCTAGCCTCTGGTGCCAGAGCCTAATATTAATCTCTATGCAGCTCCTTGATAAAAATAGATTTAGATTAGAGTCTTTCAATACACGTAAAGATGATTTCATAAATAACTTCATAGATTGTTGTTTTCTATGTTGTCCTCAATAAACATGTAAATAAAAAGAATCTGAGACTTTCTAGATCAATATGTTAAAGAGACTAGGGGATAACAGGGAATGAGGAAAGAAATCAAATCATATTTTGATTTACACCCTTTTAACTATTTCTCGAAGAAAAGAACAGTAGATGCTTTCATATATGCTTCAGTAACGTTGTATACTATTATAACTCTCAATATATAAAAATAATTGTTTGTGCCCGCTTAAAAAAAATAATGTTATGGACTTTCTCTTGATCCTATAAATATTTTGCATTTTCATATTGAAATCAATAAACATTTAAAATTATATAATTAGCTTGCATTCAAACAACATACAGCAAAAATATGAAGTTTCACATTAGAAGTTAATACAGAAGTTGAAAATAAGCTTTATCTGAATGCTTTAAGTTTTTAAAAATTAATTTAAAAATTAATTTCATTTTTTTTCTTTTACTTTAGTTTGTCAGCACCAAGTATTTTAGGTTTTAATACATGGCAGTTATGAGCTAAACTAGGTTAATCATTATAATTTTCTACATAGAAATCCACCTAAATTGATATTTGATCCCCCCACCACTTTTTTTTGTTCCTTTCTTCAGTTGTAGCATCACCTCTCTGTGAAATCTGAGTTTATCTTAATGGACCACTCCTTTGATAAATGACTTTTACAGTAAAAATGTTTCTAAGTTTTAATATAAACAATACATTCATTTCAATTTTAAAGAAATGTCAGGCTATTAAATGAAAGCAAATCAGTGTGTTGAGCAACTTCTTTTAATCACTTCATACTCCTGTCCAGACTTGCTTCTTTCTGTAAAGGTCACTAGCTAGGAGAAGCAAATTACTTTAACAACTATCTCAGGAAAAAAGGATATATTTATTTGAACAAGGATACATTTAAAATTTGTTAAGTGTTTAATAGCAAATAATGCTACAGCAATTTCAGAAATAATCTTATGCAGTTAGCATTGAAGAATTTTATATATATATATGTATTTAAATGTTGTATTCATCAATAGTTATATCCTTCTGTGTTGTATTCTTTTATTCTTCTCAGGAGTTCACTGAGATATTCGATATTTGGTTACAGCAGTGAAAGGAGAAACACGACCACCTAGAAAAATTAACTGTTATCAGTCTCTGTAGAGTCACATCACAAAACTTCAGTCAAGCACATATTATGAGAGAGCACAATGGTATCTGAAACTGCGGGTGAGAAACTGGATACCTGCACAGACCAAGACTCCTGAGCTCATCCAACAGGAGGCATTTACCAATTGAAGTGAACACTTACAGAAAAAAAAGAAAACTAAAATGTTTAATATGCTTATTTAACAAGGACCTAGAAAAAGTTTGTAACCCACTTCCATGTGAATAAAGACTAATTGTAATGGGCCCTGGGTTAATATAGATTACCACAAGCATAGTGTCTGCTAACTAAATGTCTGCTAACTAAAAAGATTCAAGGTAGAAGATTTCTTACCGTACTGATGCTGATGTCCCTTCTTCTTCTTGAAAGATAGAAACAGAAGTATTGGCCTCTCTAGTGGGAGACTGACCCATGAACCAGAAAGTGACTCTGAGCCCTTTTAACCATCAGCCTTATAATTCTGGGCAAGTCTTTTAGTTACTCTTGATATCATCTGTAAAGGGCTTGCCAGGTGGCTCAGCGGTAAAGAGCCCACCTGCCCATACAGAAGATGTAGATTTGATTCCTGGGTTGGGAAGATTCCCTGGAGAAGGAAATGGCAACCAGTTCTTGCCTGGGAAATCCCATGGATGGAGAAGCCTGGTGGGCTCCAGTCCATGAGTTCGCAGAGTCAAATATGATTTAGCAACTACACAACAATAATACATAAAAAGTAGAGGTTGGGGACTTCAGTATATAATTCTTATAGTTCTTTTGGGTGTAAAAACCAGGTGATTCAATATGTTTTTTACTAGATTTCTTTCAATAAAGCACATGTTACAGAAATTGACTCCAGTTTTTAAATATAAATACATACAGGGTTTGTATATATCCATATTTTAGTATATATAAAATACAGATCATCTGCATACATAGGTGTAATACACTGCATTTTCTTTGTTATTTAATTTTTCATGGTTAATGATTAATGCCTCCAATAAACATACAAATTAATATTATGTCAAAAATGAAAATTTGCCATCAATTAACAAATTCTAGATAATGCTGAAAAAACTTGCCAAGTATTCATGCCACATACAACCAAATCCATGTTAATGGCAAAGCACCTCACTAAATTTTAAATGAAGACAGGATAACATCATAAATAATTATTTTTATCTGTCTCAAGGAGATACAAAATAATGAATTGCATGTCTGAATTCAATCTTTGTGACTCAAAGATGAATCTAGATGAAGAATTCCGCAAATATCTATCAAGTCCTCACCCCATCATGTTTGCGAACCACTGAGGTTTTGGTTTTTATTTCTCTGTGTCATTTACCAATTCTAATTCCACAAAAAGGGAGAAAATAATATTTAGGGGCTCATTTCCCATTGTATTCTAATAAGTAACAACAACAAAAAAAGACTAGTACTTCAGTCCTAGATAATGACTTAGGGGGACAACTATCTCATTAAAGTTTGTGAATTTTTCCTGAGCAGTAGTTTGAGAGGTCAGCTTGTCTCTTTCAACTTATAATGAGACTGGCAAGCTAAACTAACTAAATTGATGGTATCTTATCCTATTGTAAATGACCTTGAGACAAGATTATTCCATTTCTTTTCTCGATAATCCAATATAAAAAAAAAAATCTAGCTGTGGCTGGAGCAACGCAAATTTACTCTCCTTCAACAATGAAGGAGGTTATTGCTGCATGAAAAACAAGCTGAGCAAATTTTCTATACTCCTTAGTTTACTATTAGGGAATAACTTTGAAACGCTTTAAAAGCTGAAGTGAGGCCATTATTATTAAAAATGAACGCTGAATATAACTAGATCGGTGATGAAAGCCTTCAGCTTTTCCTTGTGCTTTCCTGCATCCTCTTGACACCAACAGCATGGAGACCAGGGCGCCAAGGCCGTGCATTGCCCATTCCTCACAAAGGCTGCTCTCCCCAGCATTTCCAAAGGTCAGAATGCATGTTCCCGAACGGTGCATCCTCTCAAGGCACAGAACACTGATATAAACGACATAACAGAGTATCCAGCACTATCATGTTCGTCACCAGCAAATCGATCTGTTATCCTCATCAAGAAGGGCTGTAATAGATAGATTTTAGATTTCAGTTTGAAAGGAAGTCTCAGCAGTATTTAAAACTCAACGTATTTTCCACACCCTAAAACCTCTGCATCATTTTCTTGCTTATTCTCATCGCCCAGTTTGAAATACAGGAGAAATCAGGCTTTTCCAGTTCTCTTATTTCCCATATCGAATTACTTGGTAAATTTGAATTCTTCTGATCCAAGTCTTATTTATTTCAAGTGGTTTGCATCATTTTCTAAGCCTGCGCATTCCCTGTGTCCAAAGTTGCTAGTGTTGGGAATGCACTCTATACTGTCCATGACCAGAGACAATTGCCTTGGGGTTTTCATAGGACCAAATGAGCAACGTGACCTAAAGAGCTGCTTCTGGTTATGCAGCTTCAATGTCGTTTTCCAGAACTCTCCGAAATTCTGTAATACTAAATTATGTAATAATAAATTCTCATAATATCCTTTTAAGAACTTAATTTTCCACTTAAACTAGCAAGAACTACTTTCTGCTGCTTGCAAACAGTACCCTGAATAATGCGGTTACTGCTTAAGATTAGGTACAAGTAGGAAAAGTCTGCCTTACTTCATTTCTAAAGCAAAAAAAGAATTAAAATGCCTTGACATAACATTTTACAGTACAGGAAAAAGTGAAATACTTGCCCAAGTTCACTGCCTTTGCCAACTGAAACTGCAGATTTAGCCACCAGGAAAAATAAAAATGGGTGAGAAACTGAAAAAAAAGTATTAATTTTTCTGACTTGGGATGGTGTTCAGATTTATTTTTTCCACTCAAAAAATGATTTTAGTTTTTATATAGTTAATGGACTTTATTTTTTTAGAGCAGTTTTAGATTCACTGAAAAATTGAGCAGAAAGTCCATATACTCTCTGATCCCATGCATGCATTGCTTCCTCTTGCTAATATACCCAGCCCGAGTTTTGCATTGGCATATCATTACCCAAAGCCCAGAGTTAACATAGGGTTCACTCTTGGTGTAATACACTGTATGGGATTAGACAAATGTATTATATAATGACATATATCCATCATTACAGTACCATACAGAGTACTTATTCACTGCCCCAAAGATCCTCTGTGCTCTACCTATTCATCCTTCTCTCCTCCCTAATCACCGGTAACCAGGGCTCTTCTTATTGTCTCTATAGTTTTACCTTTTCCAGAATGTCATGTAGGTGGGATCATACTATATATTACCTTTTCATATTGGCTTCTTTGGCTTACTACAATGCATTCAATGTATTTTTATTTTTTCATGGCTTGATAGCACATTTCTTTTTTGTAATGAATAAAATATTACTATCTGATGTAACAGTTTGTTTATGAATTCACCTGTTAAAGTTCATATTAGTTGCATCCAAGTTTTCACAATTTTGAATAAAACTGATACAAATTTTATGTCTTGGTCTTTGTATGGACACAAACTTTCATCTCTTTGGGATAAATACCAAGAAGCACAATTGCTGGATCACATGAAAAGAGTATATTTACCTTTATTAGAAACTGGCAAACTGTCTTCCAAAGTGACTGTTTTGCATGCCTGCCAGCAATGAAGAAATGTTCATGTTTCCCTATATCTTTGCCAGCTTTTGTTAGTGTTGCCATTGTTCTGATTTTTCACTAGTCTATATAGTGGTATCTCATTGTTTTAATTTGCAGTGCAGATGGTGATTGCAGCCATGAAATTAAAAGACACTTACTCCTTGGAAGGAAAGTTATGACCAACCTAGATAGCATACTCAAAAGTAGAGACATTACTTTGCCAACAAAGGTCTGTCTAGTCAAGGCTATGGTTTTTCCAGTGGACATGTATGGATGTGAGAGTTGGACTGAGAAAAAAGCTGAGCACCAAAGAATTGATGCTTTTGAACTGTGGTGTTGGAGAAGACTCTTGAGAGTCCCTTAGACTGCAAGGAGATCCAACCAGTCCATCCTAAAGGAGACGAGTCCTGGGTGTTCATTGGAAGGACTGATGCTAAAGCTGAAATTCCAATACTTTGGCCACCTCGTGCAAAGAGTTGACTCATTGGGAAAGACCCTGATGCTGGGAGGGATTGGGGGCAGGAGGAGAAGGGGACGACAGAGGATGAGATGGCTGGATGGCATCACTGACTCGATGGAGGTGAGTTTGGGTGAACTCTGGGAGCTGGTGATGGACAGAGAGGCCTGGTGTGCTGCGATTCATGGGGTCGCAAAATGTTGGACACTAGTGAGCGACTGAACTGAACTAAACTGAATATTCCCTTGTGTTTATGGACCACAACTTCTTCATTCATTCATCTGTTGATGGACATCTAGGTTGTTTCCATGTTCTAGCTATTGTAAATAGTGCTGCAATGAACATTGGGGTACATGTGTCTTTTTCAATTTTGGTTTCCTCAGGGTATATGCCTAGGTGTGGGATTGCTGGGTCATATGGTAGTTTTATTCCTAGTTTTTTAAGGAATCTCCATACTGTCTTCCATAGTGGCTGTATCACTTTACATCCCAACAACAGTGCAAGAGGGTTCTCTTTTCTCCACACCTTCTCCAGTATTTATTGTTTTTAGACTTTTTGATGATGGCCATTCTAACCAGTGTGAGGTGCTGTCTCATTGCAGTTTTGATTTGCATTTCTCTAATAATGACTGATGTTGACCATCTTTTCATGTGTTTGTTAGCCATCTGTATGTCTTTGGAGAAATGTCTGTTTAGGTCTTTTTCCTACTTTTTGACTGGGTTGTTTGTTTTTCCCCTATTGAGTTGTATGAGCTGTTTGTATATTTTGGAAATTAATTCTTTGTCAGTTGATTCATTTGCTATTATTTTCTCTCATTCTGAGGGTTATCTTTTCACCTTGTTTATAGTTTCCTTCGCGGTGCAAAAGCTTTTAAGTTTAAGTAGCTTGTTTACTTTCGTTTTTATTTCCGTTACTCTAGAAGGTGGGTCATAGAGGATCTTGCTTTGATTTGTGACATCAAGTGTTCTGCCTATGTTTTCCTGTAAGAGTTTAATAGTTTCTGGTCTTACATTTAGGTCTTTAATCCATTTTGAGTTTATCTTTGTGTATGGTGTTACAAAGCATTCTAATTTCCTTCTTTTACATGCAGCTGTACAGTTTTCCCAGCACCACTTATTGAAGAGGCTATCTTTGCCCCATTGTATATTCTTGCCTCCTTTGTCAAATATAAGGTGCCCATAGGTGCATGGGTTTATTTCTAGGCCTTCTATCTTGTTGCACTGGTCTATATTTCTGGTTTTGTGCAAGTACCATACTGTCTTGATAACTGTAGCTTTGTAGTATAGTCTGAAGTCAGGAAGTTTGATTCCTCCAGCTCCATTCTTTTTTCTCAAGACTCCTTTGGGTATTTGGGGTCTTTTGTGTTTCCATATGAATTGTGAAAATTTTTGTTCTAGTTCTGTGAATGCCATTGGTAATTTGATAGGGATCACATTGAATCTGTAGATTGCATTTGATAGTATAGTCATTTTCACAATATTTATTCTTCCTACCCAGGAACATGGAATATCTTTCCTCTGTTTATGTCATCTTTGATTTCTTTCATCAGTGTCTTATAATTTTCTATATACAGGTCTTTTTTCTCCTTAGGTAGGTTTATTCCTAGGTATTTTACTCTTTTTGTTGCAATGGTGAATGGGATTAATTCCTTAATATCTCTTTCTGATTTTTCATTGTTAGTATATAGGAAATGCAAGTGATTGCTGTGTATTGATTTTGTATCCTGCAACTTTACTAAATTCACTGATTAGTTCTAGTAATTTTCTGATAGTATCTTTAGGGTTTTCTATGTATAGTATCATGTCATCTGCAAACAGTGTGAGAGTGTTAATCCTTCTTTTCCAATCTGGATTCTTTTTATTTCTTTTTCTTCTCTGATTGCTGTTGCTAGGACTTCCAAATCTATGTTGAATAAGAGTGGTGAAAGTGGACACACTTGTCTTGTTCCTGATCTTTGGAGGAGTGCTTTCAGGTTTTCACCAATGAGAATAATGTTTGCTGTGAGCTTGTGTCTTGGTCTTAATATTTCAATCTTGCCAATCCAAAGATGCAATTTAGTCTAACTGCAGGGAAAGAATGTAAATATACTTTTTTTATTATTCACTCATTCAACAAAAATATAACAACTGCTCTCTGTCATCATTATGAATTCTATATTAAATTAAAAAAAGTATTGTCCCTGCCTTCATGAAACTTTTCTGCCTAACTGAAAAGATAGAAATAAAAAGAGTTAACATGGAGCAAGTTGGCAAAATTGTCTAGAGAAAGGGAGTAGAAGATGCTTATATCAGTATCAAATCTTTTCATTTGTGTTTTGCAAGTTTTAGTAAGTCAAAACCAAAAAATTTTAGAAACTCATGAAGTATTTCTTAATGGACAGAAAAAGGAATTGCTGTATTAATAATCAAATTTCTGTCATGATGATATTTTCTTGAGTATAGCAATGAATTTATGTCTCTTAGCTGGATTTCTTTTATGATCATGATCTCAAGCCCATGCCTGGGAGTGCTGTGATACATGGGTCCTGATGTTAAAAAGTTGGCCTTCTTTATGATTTTGTTTTACAAAATGGCTTTAGGGGAAATCCAGCTTTGTCAATTGAGAGAAGGAATATTTTTTATAAATGTTATTAGCACAAATAATTAGTGAAGACATCTTTTACTTGAATGTCCATGCTGATCACAACCACACTCAAAATAAAAAGGAATGGGACACAGAGGCAAAATCTCTAACAGCAGGCCTTTTCCTCAGAAAAAAATGTTATCTTCTGCCAGTTTCATTCATTTAGCAGTTTTCACTTTCTCCAACTGATTGCCAGATGCCTATGACAATATTTCTGTTTGTACACATTAAGCAAGATTGTTGTTGTTATGCTTTATTTTTTATTTATGTTAATGAGGCAGAATCTATATAGTAGAGAGCAGAAAATTTTCCATTCTAATGGATAAATAACATCTGTGAAAATTTTAAACATTCAAAATGTGTCTGTCTTGAGCAGCATGAGCCACCAAATTTTAATGATAGACATACAAACACATTCATCCAGAACTACCTGACTGGATTAAAAATTTCTATCCTATTAAAATAATATGCAGCACTCTCTACACAGTCATAATTGGTATTGATGTGGGAGATGAAGTATCAGTGTAATATTCCATGATTAGTTGTGCAGATCTGTTCAAACCCCCCTTACAAGCTCAGTGCTATGAATAGATTTAGTGAGTTAAATCTCAAAAGCCATTCAGATGGGATTCAAGCATTATTCTTTAATAATTATTAAAACTAAAGTCTATAGGAAATGAGAGGGGGAAATGGAGGATGAAAGCAATGCTGAGCTAATCATACTTTTACTGAAGTCTCTCAGGGAGTCTTAATTTCAGGGTTTTTCCCTCTTAATGTGGCCCTGGCCCTCTGCTCCACTTACCCGCAGCAGATAGAGCCGTCGGGGACTATGGTCCTTACAGCGCTTTCCTTTTCTCTTTGCTTATTTGTTATCAATTTAAACCAGTGTTGATATGATAGATCTTCACTTCTGCCCACTACTGTGGTAATACTTGAAACACTTCTATATTTCAGAAAGCCTCTATTATCATTTCTGATTATTGATAAGGCATGAAAAGGGAAGGGCTCCCCAGGTGGTTCAGTGGTATAGCATCCGCCTGCCAATGCAGGACTTGTGTTTGACCCCTGGTTCAGGAAGGTCCCCTGGAAAGGAAATGACAACCCACTCTAGTATTCTGGCCTGGGAAATCCCATGGACAGAGGAGCCTGGTGGGCTACAGTCTATGGGGTCACAAAGAGTCAGACATGACTTAGCAACTGAGCATGCACAGAAAGGGAGAAGACAAGGGGGATAATTGTCAGGTTTTCAGTGAAGTTGTTGCTTGAATTAAAATACTCAGTAAGGCTATCTGCTCCAATGTAGGATAACAACAGTGGGGTTTTTCATTTAAAATATATTTAATTATATTTCAAACAGGCTACATACAGTCCATGGGGTCACAAAGAGTTGGACACCACTGAATGACTAAGCAGAGCATTTAAATACATTAATATATTTAATGCAATTTTTAAATAATATTTAAAAATAAGGTATTAGATTTCTTTTTTTTTGGTATTAGATTTCAATAAAATTATTTTCTTAAATCAGAATTGCCTAGTTAAAAATAATTTCACATCTCATAGAATATTATAAAACTTCAATTAATAAAATAACTTTTCCACTGTATAGAACATAAAAATAGCATCTAAACTGTCCCAAGCACCTGTGCAGGTGACAAAATGTTTTTTTCACCAGTAAAAGTGATGATTCCTCTTATAAAATCAAGATTTAATCACTTTCAACTGCTGATGTGCATAACTCTAGCCAAGCAGTAGACCTGTGAATTCAGTTGTCATTTTGGCTTCTAAAATGGAGCCAATTTGCAAAAATAATAATTGTTTGATTCTGCATTTTGCTTTTGCACATATCATCTCATCCCTCAGATCACAACTTAAATGACACTTCCTTCTGCTGATCTCCCTTTCACTTGGTTTATGTCAAGCACTATAACTATGTATGCAATATCTAATCCTGTGGATTTTTTAGTAATTAGAGTCTATTGAATTGTCTCATTTATTCATGAGGCCGTATGTTCTACAAGGGCCACCACTACATTCAAAGTCTTTTGGAAGTATCAAGTAGAGTGCCTGGCACATGGTAACTCCATAATAAATACTGTGGTTATTACTGTTGACAGATAAAAACTCAGAGAGTGTATGTGAATAACAGGGTCAGACCCATCATCTGAATACTCCCCAAAGTCAGAACCAGAACCCAGACTAGAGCAGACTTGCTGGAACCAAGATTTGTCACTCCCAGCAATTGCTGTCCCCATAATACAGCCTCACTCTCTGCACTTTAGACAAAGACTTCATTTTGCAATCATCTACAAGGCAAGACACAATGGAACATTCTCATTTTCAATGGAGTTCATTCTCAGAAAGGATTATAAAAAATACTTTCAAAAATGGCAAATCTAAGGTAGTTTGAGGAAACTATCAGTAAAAAATAATAAAGCTACCAATGTGACAATTTATATCACCTTGTTTTCTTTTCATTTTAAACAGGCTCTCAAGGTACTTAACAACCATGCTTTGAATTCAGCTTCCACATAAAGTAAGCTCTTCTAGGAAATGAATATTCATCAACAATTAGTATTTCTGAGGATGCATAGCTTGCTATGTATCTCTTTGTAGTGCACTTTATTAGAAAAAAAAAATCATTTTCAGTTATCATTATTGATTTTGCCCCAAATGTGAATTTTGATGTTAAAGGGCTTTTGCCTAGAAACTGAAAGCAGAGCCTTCATCTCCCATAACAGCCCAAAGGTTCCCAAAATAGAGCAGACTGCCCTTTGTAATTTAAGTGTCTGTAAACAAACTCCCACAGGTATGGCTGACTTTCTTTCAATCTCCTAAACTACCGGAATTAGTACAAATTTTGAAAGTTTACATGTAGGCCATTTGCTGAAACAATGCTGTGTGCAATTTTAAAATGTCTCATTGATTGAAGAGCATACCATTAAACTCCTTTTCACATATTCTGCAGCTGTACACTCATGATGTTTTGTTTAAGGAAAAAAAAAAAAAGTCTTCTGAGAAATTAAGTGATACAAGCCAGAACTTGTTGGCATTTTAAGCACTTGTCTATAAGTTCCACTTACTGAATAAGTAGTTTTTTTAGCCTCAAACCTTAGTGATTTCAGCATATAAATACCACAAGAAATGTGCCATTCTCTTATCCTTCAATAGCAACTTGAAAATGAATTAGTACTAGATTTTGTTTTGCCTAGATTAAATGCTAATTGGCTGCAAATTCCATCAAAATTCTAATATGACTATTCCAAAAGAGTTAACCCATCCTATTGATATCTATAATATGTTTCTAAAACTCAACTAGAATGCTGTTTTTGTTTTCTAATTTGCATTGAGTCTCTATAAGAAACATGAATGAGATTATTTTATATGCATATTTTGTAAGACTTATAATTCTATTTAGGAAAGTCTAACATTCTACTGTATATGAGAAAATAGACCCAGGATTTTTTTTTTAATTTAAAAAGAGAGAAGGTGGGAAAGAAAAGCAAACCCCAAACTGTCTAATTACCATCTGGTAAATCCAAGTGGGATTATGTTCTTTTGATTCCAAAGTTGATTTTCTCCTCTATATTACATTAAACATGAAAAAATACAGTGATATCACTACAATTGTAGCATAGGTAACTCTATAATTTTTTTATGTCCAGAGCTTATTTTAATTCAATTCAATCCTACAAGTGCTGAGACATAAGAAAAACAATTCTTTCATAGGTGCTTCTCTCAAAGAGCTTAAAATCTAATTTAGAAAACCTGTATCCAATTATGATAAAACAGACCAGCGGTGAAAAGTGAAGAGGAAATGTGCAGCTTTCCGTGGTGGCACAAATGAGAAAAAATATTACTTCAGTTGGTGAAATTACAAAATGAATCATTAATTCACAGAATGGTTTGATCTCTGAGTAGAAAGTAGAAGGAAATCTAAAGAATAAATAGACTTGAATGTAGAACAGTGAAACCTAGAGGAAAAGCACAGTAAGGGCAAAAACATTTCAGATGTACTTGGGCAAAAGTTATGTAATCTCATTAGCCTAAACATAAGTATATCAAAAAATGTCACCCCAGCCTGGAAAGTCCGTCCTTCCCTCTCCTTCTTTACCTGGCAAAACTCTACTCTTGAGCTCTCTAATATTTCCAGTGCAGAAGCCTTTTCTGCACCCTACGTTCATGGAGCAGAAGCATTAACAGCAAGTGTTCTGGTTATCTATAGCTGCACAACATATTACCCCAAAATTTAACAGCATAAAACAACAGCTTTTTATCTTATTCCACAGTTTCTAGGAGTCAGGAATCTTGTCGCAGCATTGAGGGATGGTTCTGAATTGGGTTCTCTCACAAGGTTGCAGTTAGCTGTTTGCCAGAGTTGTAAACACCTGAAGGCTTGATTGGTGCTGAGAATCCACTTCCAAACTTGTGTGTTTGTTGGCCGGCATTAGTTCCTTTCTAGCCATTGGCCGGAAACCACAGTTCTCTGCCATGTGAGCTCTTCCTATTCTGCCTGTACGTCCTCGTGACATGAAAGCTGACTTTCCTCAAAGTGAGCGATCTGAAAGTGAGCAGAAATGAGCAACAGAGCTCCCCAGACAGAAATCGTGGTCTTTCCTACTCTAAACGCGGAGGAAATGTTAATCGTTTCTGCTTATGCTGCTGATCACTGAGACCAACTGTGGTTCACGTTCAAGGGTGCGAATACTGGAAGAGAAGATACTTGTAGGCTGTCATGGAGGCTGGCTCCCACTGCAGATTAAGCTGTGTGCTCACGCCAAGTGTTCAAAGCGGAGCAAAAACCAGCTGTGTTCTCACAGAATCACTTCACCCCTGAGAAACTTCCAAGCCTGTTGATTGTCATTTGCTGTTCAGAATGCCAATGGTCATTTTCAGTCTTTGACTGCCTTAAGAAAAAAAAGCGTATCATGATACTATCCACAGGCGTCTGAGGTTCCAAGAAAATTTTATTCTCTTGTCAAGGATTTACATTGAATTATATTTACCAGAACATCCTTCTACCTAGTTTCAGCGTGGCTTAACAATGGCTAACCATCTTTGATGAGAAGTCTTCCTCTAACATTCTCTTATTAAAAAAGAATTCAACATTACCAATAATGTAATTCATTAAGCAAGATACCTTAAAATAATTGCATCCAACTCCTGTATACAGTTTCTCTGTATACAGTATCTTATTCTTCATGTACAGTCCATTCACAGCTTTTTATACCTGTTAGCACAGTATCTCTTTATATCATGTTTTAGTCACATAATAGCTTAGCCAAAATTTCTGTAAACCCTTTCCAGGAAGCCACTGTCTTGCAGGCACCTTACACTTGAGATTTCTCCTGCCTCACTTTCCATCTTAATTTGTCCATTGCTTTATCCTTTGACTTGAGACCTTCAAGTGCTTTCTGACTGTGTTAGGGATCAGATATGACTTTCTCCACTTCACAACTCTTCTGGGTGACTTTTCGTCTCCTTTGGTTATTCTAATTCTATCTCCAATGGGCTTCCCAGATGGCTCAATGGGAAACAATCCACTTGCCAATGCTGAAGACGCAGGAGATGCACGTTCGATCCCTGAGTTGAGAAGATTCCCCTGGAGTAGGAAATGATAATCCACTCCAATATTCTTGCCTGGAAAAATCCATGAACAGAGAAGCCTGATGGGCTAGGGTTGCAAAGAGTCAGACACAGCTGAGCATGCACACACTACTCCCTGCAAATACTTGCATACAAATCTATAAGCACTCCTGTCCTAGCGTTCCTTCCCACTTCACTGGCCCACTCAGGTTACCAAGTTGCTTCTTTTTTTAATATAAATTTATTTATTTTAATTGGAGGCTAATTACTTTACTATATTGTAGTGGTTTTGCCATACATTGACATGAATGAGCCATGGGTGTACATGTGTTCCCCATCCTGAACCCCCCTCCCAACACCCTCCCCATACCATCCCTCTGGGTCATCCCAGTGCACCAGCCCCAAGCACCCTGTATCATGCACCGAACCTGGACTGGCGACTCGTTTCACATATGATATTATACATGTTTCAATGCCATTCTCCCAAATCATCCCACCCTCACCCTCTCCCACAGAGTACAAAAGACTGTTCTATACATCTGTGTCTCTTTTGCTGTTTCACATACAGAGTTTACCATCTTTCTAAATTCCATATATATGCGTTAGTATACTGTATTGATGTTTTTCTTTCTGGCTTACTTCACTCTGTATAATAGGCCCCAGTTTCATCCACCTCATTAGAACTGATTCAAATGTATTCTTTTTAATGGCTGAGTAATACTCCATTGTATATATGTACCACAGCTTTCTTAACGATTCGTCTGCTGATGGACATCTAGGTTGCTTCCATGTCCTGGCTATTATAAACAGTGCTGCGATGAACACTGGGGTACACATGTCTCTTTCAATTCTGGTTTCCTCAGTGTGTATGCCCAGCAGTGGGATTGCTGGGTCATATGGCAGTTCTATTTCCAGTTTTTAGGGAATCTCCACACTGTTCTCCATAGTGGCTGTACTAGTTTGCATTCCCACCAACAGTGTAAGAGGGTTCCCTTTTCTCCACACCCTCTCCAGAATTCATTGCTTGTAGACTTTTGAATAGCAGCCATTCTGACTGGTGTGAAATGGTACCTCATTGTGGTTTTGATTTGCATTTCTCTGATAATGAGTGATGTTGAGCATCTTTTCATCTGCTTGTTAGCCATCTGTATGTCTTCTTTGGAGAAATGTCTGTTTAGTTCTTTGGGGCCATTTTTTTATTGGGTTGTTTATTTTTCTGGAATTCAGCTGCAGGAGTGGCTTGTATATTTTTGAGATTAATTCTCTGTCAGTTGCTTCGTTTGCTATTATTTTCTCCCATTCTGAAGGCTGTCTTTTCACCTTGCTTATAGTTTCCATTGTTGTGTAGAAGCTTTTAATTTTAATTAGGTCCCATTTGTTTATTTTTGCTTTTATTTCCAATATTCTGGGAGGTGGATCATAGAGGATCCTGCTGTGGTTTATGTCAGAGAGTATTTTGCCTATATTTTCCTCTAGGAGTTTTATAGTTTCTGGTTTTACATTTAGATCTTTAATCCATTTTGAGTTTATTTTTGTGTATGGTGTTAGAAAGTGTTCTAGTTTCATTCTTTTACAAGTGGTTGACCAGTTTTCCCATCACCACTTGTTAAAGAGATTGTCTTTTCTCCACTGTATATTCTTGCCTCCTTTGTCAAAGATAAGATGTCCATAGGTGCATTATCTCTGGGCTTACTATTTTGTTCCATTGATCTATATTTCTGTCTTTGTGCCAGTACCATACTGTTTTGATGACTGTGGCTTTGTAGTAGAGCCTGAAGTCAGGCAGGTTGATTCCTCCAGTTCCATTCTTCTTTCTCAAGATTAAGTTGATTCTTTTTTATTTACTGAAATCTTTTCTTTTCCATAACATCTTCCTAAACTATTTGGAAGTTAGGCAAAAACTTTCCAGAATCTATGTACAACTTATGTACATAGAATCTATGTACAGCCTCTCATTTTTATGAGTAAGCAATACAAAAACATAGTCATCACTTTTAAGTTTATTAAATCAGTCAATGATATTAAATGGTAAAAATGATACAAAATAGCATATACATATTATGATTATAAACACATAGAACTGTTTAATTAATGTAATACATTATACTTATTTTTTTAAAGTTGAAGGAAGTACATCTATAAATTAAAACAGATTAGTAGATCAAAAAATGTTTTAATCTTTTTTCTATTTTCCAAATTATTGATGATATTAGGTTAATTTTATGATTGGAAGTAATAGAATATGAAGTACAATTTAAGCAATATAAATTACATGTTTCTAGCCAGTAATTAGATACTGAAATAAACATAATACAATATAGGTAACTCAGTTTAAACACTTAGGTCAAAACCAGTATGGTTTATATGAATTTGAAGATGTATACTGAGGCTTTGCTACTAGGGTAGCATTGCCTGCCTTCTAATTTTGTGAAATTATTTAAAAAAAATAACTAATGTATGTAGAAAATTCCATTAGTTTCTTATTTCTGCTGTAACAAATTTCCAAACACTTAATATCTCTGAATAAAACAAATTAATTCTCTCACAATTCTGGAGGTTAGATTCTGAAATGAGTATTATGAAGCCAAGATCAAGGTTTTAGCAGTGCCAATTCCTTCTGGTGGCTCCAGGGAAACATTCTTTTCCTTCTCCTTTCCACTTGCATTCCTTGGCTCATGGTCCCTTCTTCTGTCTATAAAGTACAACACTCCAATTTCTGTCTCCATCATCCCATCTCCTTCTTCTGACTTTGACTTTCTTGCCTCCCTCTCACAAAGACCTCTGTGGTTCCAATGTACCCATCTAGAAATTCCAGGATAATCTCTTATTTTCAATTAAACTACACCAGCAAAGATCCTTTTGACAAGTAGATAACACATTTCTCAAATTCTGGAAACTATGATGTTGATAACAAAACCCTTATAGGTTTTTAATATAGAATCAAAAGCTATGTAAGTAGCATTTTTTCAACTTTATTGTGTTAGGTATAAGATTATATCCATGAAAACAGAATGATCTGATCATGAAAATAGCAGAGATTTTAAAAGACATTGCCAGTGAAAACACAAATTCTTTATGTATAGGGTATATTTGGGCATATGCATGTCTATGTGGCATATATTTAACCATGGTTAATTATTTGAACATCACAGAGCAGCACAGCATCTTTCTCAAGTCCTTCTGTTTCTATAACCTTACCTCTACTGCTGCCACCCTTTGAAAACCACAGAAACTTTTTGCTGTTAAGTATTATTTTGGTAGCTATAGCTAACTTTGTTTTAATCAGGAATAAGTGGTAATGGCATTAGCTGCTTGTGCTTATAGTATATTGTGATACTTAAAAAAAATTAAAATATTCCAACTTAATATTTCCACTGTAGTTATTTTAAGTATTACCTTAAAGTCCATTTGCTGAAATACGTATGTGATACTTCATTTGTACAATTCATTTGTGCAAATGTATACCATTGTTTCAATTAAAATAATTATAAGCCAACAGATAAAATATATGTGTACTTAAAGATGGACATTTCAATTTGTGATTCTGAAACACTGATACATCTATACTAGAAGACAGAAATTTTTTGCATCAAATTTAGTGATATGCATGAATTATATTTATTCTGGGAAATCAGACAATTTTAAAAACTTATCTGTCTTATAAAATTTCAATTAATATACCCTCAGTTATAAATTCAAATTCCTCTGAAAAATGAATGAAATTACCACCAGGAAGATGAAGTGGAAAACCTCATCTTCCTGCAACAGTGACCCAATACATAGGAAATGACTCTTCTCGATATTTTAGGCATAGGGCACATTTATGAGTCACAGTATCTCGTTCATTATTCTGAAGTACAGCTCTCGTTTCATTTTGTTACATCTCCTAAACATTTTCAGAACTCTTCTGTAATACTTTGCCCTTGAAGCTGTCATAAGAATTGAGAATTGAAAATATTTTCTTCCCTAGATTGATATTTCCTTGCAGATAAAACGTGTCGAGTGTGTTTTTAAAAGGCTATTTGAGAACTGGAAGTGGAAAATAGTGTAAATGCTGACCTTGACATTTTTCTATACACCTTCTTGCCACTGGATGAAGTATTTAGTTAATTCCATCTGGAGTATCCTATCTTGTATAGGATGGTATGATACAGACTCAGCCAAAATAGTCTCTATATAGTATTATATTACAGTGTTAACCTGAAATTCAATACTATAAAAAGGAATACATGGAAATTTCTTAAAATCCCTTATCAGAGTTTTATTAAATTTAAAGTGCTGTATATAATGCTTCTAAAATAAAAATGATTTATTTCATTTAAATGTACAAATTATATCTGTACTTAACCATTTGTGCCAGGGTCCAGCCTCGGCTGATCCAGGGTATTCGAAGGAGAGACGGCTAGGCGACCTATTCAAATATTAATTAGAGATATAAAGAGTAATAAAAAGAGGATAGCTCAGTAGGAAAATTCAGTGGACAAAAGAAGCTGAGTGGCTTGGTTTACGCGGAAAATCAATATAACCCGTGACACCAGGTTAGCTTTGACCACGGAGGCCGCAGGCGCCCTCTCGAATAGCAGAAGGTGCCCCACCTTAGACACCTTCTCGAGTGGGTCTTAGGAAAGCCCAGGCAAATAAATGGTCGCAGAGGATATCCGCGCTCCAGATGGACACTCAGCTGGAAGTTAAAGGGAAGAATGACATGGGGAAAGCAAGCGTTGGTGAGCAAGGCCCGTAGCTTTATTTTCAACAGAGGCTTATATACCCTAAGTTACACCTAGAGGATAATAGGGGATGCAAAGTCAGCAGTTTTTGATCCTTATCAAAAACCAGGGTTTCTTTCCTGCAAATTTATCGTATACAAATGGTTTAGGTGATTTACATCATCTTCTGGCCAGAGGCCTATTAACATTTTACAACTCTTGACAAGGACTTATCAACAAAGACTTATTTTCTCTAAGAGTAATTATTTTAAGGTTTGGCGCCATCTTCCGAAGATAAAATTACATTCCTATAGGGCGGATGTGTAATGGGTTTACAAAGGAAAGAATTTATTACCTTAAGGGTCTAAAGTTACTAGCACCAAGGCCACTACTTATTTTTTCTACATACCAACTATATTAATTAATACATATTCAAGGATACAATTCAGGGGATGTGAAAACTTGGCAACAAGCATTGGCTCATCAATGAAATCTTTTACTAGTTTTATTTTGACAGTTTCTAACTTTCTGAGAGGCTCTAAGCTATTTGAATATCTTAAGCTTCCCGTGCCTCTCGAGGCTGGGAGACTGTAAACAATCATATGCATAGCTGTAGGTGTCCGGGTAAACTTGTCAGGCGAGTTAGAGAGCCATCTGAGGGGTTTGAATTTAAACACTCCTAATTGCCCAGGAACTTTATTAATTGGAGCTGTAAGTTAACTCTTTGACAGAGAGAGCAAGATGGTGGTGGGGGACAGCCCCCAGTAAAGTCAGAGGTGAGAGCACAAAGCAATAAAGTAAGCAGACTCTGGTTTTGGGGGGTAGATGCTCGAGAATATCCGGGGGCACTCCCGAGGCTTGATCCCGCCTTTGCGTATGCCGAGCCTCCTTCCTCATGACCTTTGTCACGAGTGGAATGTCTCTCGCCGGCTCCCAGCACATTTGTACACATTAACCATTCTAGGTATGCTGCTGCTGCTGCTGCTAAGTCACTTCAGTTGTGTCCGACTCTGTGCGACCCCATAGACGTCAGCTCACCAGGCTCGCCCATCCCTGGGATTCTCCAGGCAAGAACACTAGAGTGGGTTGCCATTTCTTTCTTCAATGCATGAAAGTGAAAAGTGAAAGTGAAGTCGCTCAGTCGTGTCTGACTCTTAGCGACCCCATGGACTGCAGCCTACCAGGCTTCTCCATCCGTGGGATTTTCCAGGCAAGAGTACTGGAGTGAGGTGCCATTGCCTTCTCCATTCTAGGTATAATTCTAAGCAAATTTTAAAAGAAGCCTGAGATTTAGGGATAAGAAACAAAGTAGGGATAAATTAATATGTGTGGCCAATTTTTAATCCTAACTCCTATGAGCCTACTTTCCAAATATTAACTACTGTATGTGTAATATTTATTCAAGAATACATATAAAGGCCAAAATGACAGTGTTACACAGAGGACAAATAAACTAGAAATTTGGAAAACTCAGCAGTGGCCACAGGATGGGAAAGGTCAGTTTTCATTCCAATCCCAAAGAAAGGCAATGCCAAAGAATGCTCAAACTACTGCACAATTGCACTCATCTCAGTTCAGTTCAGTTCAGTTCAGTCACTCAGTAGTGTCCGACTCTTTGCAACCCCATGAATCGCAGCATGCCAGGCTTCCCTGTCCATCACCAACTCCTGGAGTTCACGCAAACCCATGTCCATCGACTCGGTGATGCCATCCAGCCATCTCATCCTCTGTCGTCCCCCTTTCCTCCTGTCCCCAATCCCTCCCAGCATCAGAGTCTTTTCCAAATGAGTCAACTGTTCACATGAGGTGGCCAAAGTACTGGAGTTTCAGCTTTAGCGTCATTCCCTCCAAAGAAATCCCAGGGCTGATCTCCTTCAGAATGGACTGGTTGGATCTCCTTGCAGTCCAAGGGACTCTCAAGACTCTTCTCCAACACCACAGTTCAAAAGCATCAATTCTTCGGTGCTCAGCCTTCTTCACAGTCCAACTCTCACATCCATACATGACCACAGGAAAAACCATAGCCTTGACTAGACGAACCTTTGTTGGCAAAGTAATGTCTCTGCTTTTGAATATGCTATCTAGGTTGGTCATAACTTTCCTTCCAAGGAGTAAGCGTCTTTTAATTTCATGGCTGCAGTCACCATCTGCAGTGATTTTGGAGCCCAGAAAAATAAAGTCTGACACTGTTTCCACTGTTTGCCCATCTATTTCCCATGAAGTGATGGGACCAGATGCCATGATCTTTGTTTTCTTAATGTTGAGCTTTAAGCCAACTTTTTCACTCTCCACTTTCACTCTCATCAAGTACACAAGTAGCCAAAAATTATATATTATTATATGCTCAAAACCTTTAGCATCCAACATTCAAATGCACCTACCTTGAATCTGTGTCTTTTGTAATATTTTATACCAGAGAAATGATTAGGAATGCAGATACTAAATTAATTAGATATTTCATAACTACATTTATGTATTTGTTAAACTCAGTTTACTACTTATCATGATACAAACACTGCCCTGAGTTTTATAGGAATTCTATTTGAATACGCAGATGCTTTGGTGTACATCTTATGGTTAACCTTGATTTTACTCATGCAGAACTGAGACATGAAGACGTTATGTAACTTACCAAAGAAATGGCAACCCACTCCAGTACTCTTGCCTGGAAAATCCCATGGACGGAGGAGCCTGGTAGGCTACAATCCATGGGGTAGCAAAGAGTCAGACACGACTGAGCGACTTTACTACATTATTACTACTCTTTAACAGGCAGCAAAGCTAAAATTTGTCCAAGGCAATTGGATTTCTCAGCTGGTAAAGAATACACCTGCAATGCAGGGGACCTGGGTTCAATCTCTGGGTTGGAAAGATCCCCTGGAGAAGGGAAAGGCTACCCACTCCAGTATTCTGGCATGGAGAATTCCATGTTGTATAGGCTATGTGTTTACAGAAAGTCCAACACGGCTGAGCGACTTTCGCTTTCACTTCACCGTGCTCTTAATCATTACTCCAAGTTGTCTCTCACGTCAAGTTGTTTTCTGCTAGATGAGAATGCCTGAATATGAACAGCATTTCCATTGCTTGCACCCCTAATAGGGCAGATAAGCAACTGAAGAGTCATTTAGTTTTCCATGAAGGTGTTACCTGAAACTCAATTATTTATTTATTTATTTACCCATTTTAGTCTATAGGTAGCACTGTCAATGCTTCATCTAAAAACTTTCTCTCTTGTCATTTCTGTGGGTTTCTCTTCTGCCGCCTTGGAATTTCTGTGTTTCTGCGAGTAGCCTACACCTGCAACTGTCCTTGGGGAACTGCCATGCAACCACTGGAGTTGCTTTGCTTAAAAATGCAGACAGCTAGAAGCCACCGGGAAGTGGGATTTCTCCAGTAACTGAGTTGTGTGTAAGTTCAAAGCCACGATCATTGCACTGAAGAAGACAGTCTCTAGGGGTGTAACTTACAAGAGAGTTCCACCTGGGGAGGAGACTAGGACTTTTCCTAAAATTGTGTCCATGGGGCCTCTCTCCTTTCCCTCTCCTGCCTGACACATTCCTTAACCTTGCATGCTACTCCTTAATGAATCTCTAGCACAAAAATCCTCACTTTGAAGTCCACTTCTAGAAAATCTGATCAACATCAGGGCTCTACTGAAAACAAGTAACACTGGTTGTGATTAACTTAAGGTAAAGAAATGGTACATTGGAGGCATGTTGATCAGCTCAGGAGATACTAGGGAATTTAAAAACTTGCACAAAAAATTGATAAGAAACAAAGTTACTGAAAGCTAACAATACAAAAAAAAATTGTGGCATAAAGTATATGTCTGCAGAGTTCACAAACACTCCTGCTGCTGCTGCTAAGTCGCTTCAGTCGTGTCCGACTCTGTGAGACCCCATAGACGGCAGCCCACCAGGCTCCCCCGTCCCTGGGATTCTCCAGGCAAGAACGCTGGAGTGGGTTGCCATTTCCTTCTCCAATGCATGAAAGTGAAAAGTGAAAGTGAAGTCGCTCAGTCGCATCCTACTCTGTGCGAGCCCATGGACTGCAGCCCACCAGGCTCCTCCGTCCCTGGGGTTTCTCCAGGCAAGAGCACTGGAGTGGGTGCCATCGCCTTCTCCGCACACACAGTGGTGTCACTAATAAAACTCCTCACCAGTGTCACTTCCACCACCAGGCATCGTCTGCCAGTAGACTCTCAACTCTGCACTTCTAGCGTCAATTGTGCCTATCCCTTAAAATGTAAAGAGCAGAACATGTCTGTCTAATGTGCTTAATAATTGGACCCATACAGTGAGAAGAAGTCAAAATACTGGCTATACCCCAAACTTTCTAGGATTGAATCTTAAATACTCCATTTTTTTTAAATCATACTTATTAATTTTCTTTATATTTAAAAGTCTTCTTGCTTGCCATCTTATGTTCTTCACATATAAAATCCTACTCGTGTGTTTTATAACATATTCCAAAAGCTAGTTAGAACATTGCCTTGTCCCTGACACTCCTCACTAAAAATGATCCCCTCAAGGTATACACTCTATTTGGGTCTTTATCATCATCTTAATATTTACATCGTATATGAGACTAAGTTCTTTCTGGACATTTAACATGGCTTAACACAATATCTTGACAGCAATTTAGTTTTAATAAAATTTGTCAAATAAATTAGTGGGAGAGCTGTGGAAATATTAGGAGAGGGATTTGGTAGACTCAACAGGATTTAGCAACTGATTAAATTTGGAGGGTTTGAAAGGGAAAGTTGCTCACTTTGTTTCTCAGAATTCAGCTGGTGTATCTAGGTATAAGATGATGTCATTAATATATTTAAAGAAAGCAGAATAGGTCTGATAATTGAAGTATCTAGCAATAATTAGGTTGTGGACATACTGAGTTTGGGATTTTTAAGTCCTATCAGGCTAAAAAGTCTAATACAGACTCAGAAAATTGAGTCTGACACTCGGGTGAGAAATGAGGGCTTAGAATTTATATGTAAGTGTTTTCAGAATATATATAATAATAGATACCCTATAACTACAAGAGACCATTCAGGGAGGAAAATTAGAATGAGGAAAAAATGATTTTTATAAGAAGTCTTATGAAGTGCAAACTTTTGAGAAACAAGATGCAAAAAAAAAAAGAGTAGAGGGAAAGCTAGATTAAGGGAACTGAGATTAAGAAACCTACCAGTTCTTAAGAGTGCATGGAAGGAAGCCGTCTTAGGAGAAATCACCCTTGGGCTGTTGAAAGCTGTGTGGCCCTAGCTGGTCACCTCTCCTGGCATTGATGACCTTTGTTTTATAACTTTGCTCTTTGCGACGCAAAAGACAGTGCTCCCCAGCCTGTCCACGTAGTACTCAGCCGTGGGACTTAAACAGGCACAGAAATGTGAGTTGCCAGTTACAAACGTAGGCTTCAAGAGGCCTCTCCTTGTCTCCACCTATCCTGCACCTTTGCCATCGCTATGAAAAGACCACACCCTGGCCAGTTTACCAGTCCAAGTGAAATGAGAGATCACGGAGCATACGTAACCTAGACTTAACTGCAGCTGCCCCCTCAGCCAAAAGCAGCACAGCCCCCCGGTGGAGTCATAAACATGATGAAGTAAGTACACGGTTTTCTATGCCACTGAGACTTCCTGGTTTTGAGAAACAGAAGTTAACTGATAGAGGATATTGGTGATTTCAGAAAAATCATTGATTACATGCTGACGGGTTAATAAATCAGGTATTAATGGCTCAAAAGATGAGTTAGAAATAACAACTAAAATCGATGAGAAGTTGATCTTTAAAGGGTTGTGAATAATTAAGGTAGTAACTTTATGAATACTGAAGAGTAGAAAGTAATGAGGAAAGCTTACAAGGTTATATTCCCTTATTTTGAATACATAATTCAGGAACTGGGACTCCACATATACATGTAGGCATTTAAATTACTAGTAATTAATGGAGAAGATTTCCAGGAATCTTGAATGACGGAACTGATTCTGGTCAGGTACGTTTTTAACAGTAGTGCTTAAAGCATGTTGTATAGAAAAGGTAATCCTTATTGTGCAATGGGAAATTATCAGATAAGTATAGAGTTCCTTTCAACAGAAGAAAAACTTCCAGAATCTTACCTTAGGAATAGCAGCTTTATAAATTGGAAACAGCACCTAAATAGATGAAACAAGATGATTCACATGAATGCAGGAAAGAACAACTAAATGTTGCCAATTTGGCAAATTGGCCTATATGCAAATTAGTCATGTTTTAAATAAAGAAAACACATCAAAGGGCATGTCTGTTCATTTATTTTGACATTTTATAATTTAGTCTAATTATTTGTGAAACTGTTACCCAATAAGCTGCCCTTTGGTATAGTTTGTGAAAAATAATGACATTTTACTCAACGTTCTTACTTTTACTTTCTATGGTACATTCAGGCAAGATATTTAGTGGACTAATTAATTAAAAATTGAAATGTCAAGTCTTACCCATATTTCTGTGCATTAGCCAAAGATACATACGGACTAGAAATCAGAGAATTCAAAGTGAGTTTAAAATGAATTTCCAGAGATAAATCTGTGAAATTAATTCTCTGAGCATTGTGTGAACTACATATTATGCTGAATTATTTGCTTTACGTATCAAATATACCTTCCTTCAGACTAAGGTGTCTGATTTTGCCATTTTACAAAGTTTGAGATAAACTTTGTATAATCTTACATTTCAGTGTTCTACATCTTTTGTTGATGACTTCTGGCCCTGGAAAGCCGAAAAGGAGATTTTTATTTTCTAAGAGGGAATTTTTAGCTCTGTTTTAGACAAGTCTTCTTTTAATATCATACTTTGCAGATGATTGTTTTAAGAATAAGTGATTATGGTTTTGTCTTAAAATTGAGCTGGCTTCATTTTTATATAACTTGCTTTATAAGAAATATATAATTTCTAGTTTGTCAAGGCTGTAAACATATTTTGCTCAGTGCAAATTATCAAGACCACAGACAAGTACCAAACAGCATCAGCTCCACTTTGCTTTTCTAAGTAAACAAAGCCTGCAGCACAGTCTTTCATTAATGAGGGATGAATCTGAGTCTCTTCTGATAAATCAAGGGGCTGTGCTTATTAAACAAAGATGATGTTATTGATTCAAAGGCCATGCTCTTTAAGTCGTTTTCTTTTCTAATTGTTTGTGCTGATCCATCTACATTTTATATTTTACTTCCCATTTTAGCCACACACATTTTATAAAATGCCCAGCCAAGCTAAAGTTTTATTACAGGCATAATATGATACAATACTCACTGGCCAATGAATAGTAGACCCTATGACCTTCACATTATGAATGGCAATTTGGGCCAATGGCCTGATAGGCACATTCATCCTAATGTCAACATCGAGGAGACTTTCTGTTTAGGAAATATAAATTATATATGCACAACTGAAAGAAGAAATCAGCAACATAAAGACTTGGAAGTAAACTTTTTTTTTCAGTTAAAGGAAAACATTTTTTCCTTCCTCTTTCTGTACATATAATATTTTTTTAAATAAAAGAAATAACTGATCTTCCATGACAAAAACAACAGCCCTTGAGACATTCATCATGAGGTTGCAGCTTTCTTTAATTGCAGGAGCAATGTTAACGCATAAGACAGAAAAGTGCCATAGAATTTTGCTCATTTTCCTTATGCAAGATATACTCGTAAGTTAATAGGAGTTCTGCTAGGATACCTGGTAGATTGAGCATGAAGCAATGCCCAGGTAAGATGGCAACATTTTACTTTACAAAGATCATCTCCTCTCATTTTGGTAAGTGCAGTACGTGCGCCTGACAATAATTTGAGTTTCTGTCATTGTTAAATGTAGGGCACACTGTGTGACAATCAGGCCTGCTAATTATGTTCATTATATACATGGCACACGATATGACAATTAGGTCTGTTAATTAGGTCAGGTTTGTTAACTGTTTTATTCGTATTTTCTTTGTCCTTACTGATATGTTTTAACTGCAGGTATTATAAACTTATGAAGTATTGTGAATGGTAATTTCATACATATTTTGAATCTGCATACTGATTGCATAAAAATTTAGAATGGTCATATTTTCCAGTTGATTTCCTTCTTTATCACTATGTAATTTTACTCTTGTATCTCCAGGAATACTCTGGCCTTAATATATATTGTCTAAAATATTTATATAGCCCTATAATTTGCTTCTTTTACTTTATATTTGCATGGTTTATCTATTGATGGTATCCAGTCTTTTGGATTTCAATCACTCTATAGTCTCGTATTAAGATGTTTCTCTTAGGAGTAGCATTTGTTAAGTTTCTAAATGTCTAATCTAACAATCTTATTCTTAATTTGAAGTATTTTGTTCATTTTTATCAAATGTATTTATAAAGATATACTTTACTTCATATTTGCCGTCTAATACTTCTTTTCTATCAACATTTGGCTAACCTGCTTTTTGCTCTTGTAAAGCTTTCTTTTGGGTTAATCTGTTTGTGTGTGTATGTGTGTGCGTGTGTGCTGCTTTAGCTATTTTATTTTCCACCAGTTAATTTTCTATATCTTCTCTTCCTATTCTTTTAGTGATTACTATAGATTCAGTCAGTTCAGTTCAGTTGCTCAGTCATATCCAACTCTTTGCCACCCCATGAATTGCAGCACGCCAGGCCTCCCTGTCCATCACCAACTCCAGGAGTTCACCTAAACCCATGTCCATTGGGTCGGTGATGCCATCCACCCATCTCATCCTCTGTCGTCCCCTTCTCCTCCCGCCCCCAATCCCTCCCAGCATCAGAGTCTTTTCCAATGAGTCAACGATTCGCATGAGGTGGCCAAAGTTATGGAGTTTCCACTTCAGCATCATTCCTTCCAAAGAACACCCAGGACTGATCTCCTTTAGGATGGACTGGTTGGATCTCCTTGCAGTCCAAGGGACTCTCAAGAGTCTTCTCCAACACCACAGTCCAAAAGCATCAATTCTTCGGCACTCAGCTTTCTTCACAATCCAACTCTCACATCCATACATGACCACTGGAAAAACCATAGCCTTGACTAGATGGACCTTTGTTGGTAAAGTAATGTCTCTGCTTTTGAATATGCTATCTAGGTTGGGCATAACCCTCCTTCCAAGGAGTAAGTGTCTTTTAATTTCATGGCTGCAATCACCATCTGCAGTGATTTTGGAGCCCCCCAAAATAAAATCTGACACTGTTTCCACTGTTTCCTCATCTATTTGCCATGAAGTGATGGGACCAGATGCCATGATCTTAGTTTTCTGAATGTTGAGCTTTAAGCCAACTTTTTCACTCTCCTCTTTCACTTTCATCAAGAGGGTTTTTAGTTCCTCTTCACTTTGTGCCATAAGGGTGTCATCTGCATATCTGAGGTTATTGCTATTTCTCCCGGCAATCTTGATTCCAGCTTGTGCTTCTTCCAGCCCAGCTATAGATTACAGTATCTATTATTGAATCATTACCATTTCATATGAATTATAGCTTCAGTACTTCCTCTACAATGCTAGCAACATAGAGCACTTTACGTCCATATGCACCCTCTCACCTTTCATATCATTTGCATGCATTTTAACTATATATTGATTGAATTGGTGATACTATCCAACCATCTCTTCCTCTATCATTCACTTCGCCTCATTATCAGTCCTTCCAATGAATCTTCAGGACTGATTTCCCTTAGGACGGACTGATTTGATCTCCTTGCTGTCCAAGGGACTCTCAAAAGTCTTCTTCAACACTACAGTTTGAAAGTATCAATTCTTTGGTGCTCAGCCTTCTTTATGGCCCAACTTTCACATCCATACATGACTACTGGAAAAACCATAACTTTGACTGTACAGATCTTTGTTGCAAAGTGATGTTTTTGTTTTTTAGCACATTATGTTTGCCATAGCTTTCCTTCCAAAAACAAGCGTCTTTCAATTTCATTGCTGCAGTCGCCATTTTAGCGGATTTTGGAGCCTAAGAAAATAAAATTTGCCACTGTTTCCACTTTTTCCCCATCCATCTGCCATGAAGTGATGGGACCGGATGCCATGATCTTCATTTTTTGAATGTTGAGTTTTAAGCAAACTTTTTCACTGTCCTCTTTCACCTTCATCAAGAGTTTCTCTTCATTTTCTGCCATTACTAAGGTGGTGTCACCTGCATATTTGAGACTGTTGATATTTCTCCGGTCAATCTTGATTCCAACTTGTGATTCATCCAGCCTGGCATTTTGCTAGACAAGGTAATATCTTATGATTAAAAAACAATCAGGGGGCTGAGCTGAGTTGAGGCAAGATATTAATTTACATATGAACCTCTGGTTGATAGATATTTCTAAAATGAAGAACCTCCCAGACTTTTAGCTGAAACATTGATAAGTTTATCACAGATTCTCACTACCAACCAAGTCCCAAACTCTGCTTTTATTTTTACTTTTTTAAATTGTGGATAATTGCTTTACAGTGTTGTGGTGGTCTCTGACATACATCAATTTAAATCAATCATCAGTTCAGTTCAAAGATATATATGTGTATATAAGAAAACATGTATATACATATATATAAATAAAACATAATACATATATATATTCCATCCCTCTTGAATCTCCCCTCCATACCACCCCTCTAGGTCATCACAGAGCTCTAGGCTGGGCTCCCTGTGCTATATAGCAGCTTCTGCTAGTTATCTATTTGAATCATGATACTGTATACATGTCAGTGCAACTTTCTCAATTTGCCCTAGCTTTTCCTTTCCCCAAAGTGTTCGCAGGTCCATTCTCTACTTCTAAATCTCCATTTATTCTCTGTAAATAGGTTCATCAGTACCATTTTTCTAGATTCCATATATATGCATTAATATACATTATTTGTTTTTCTTTTTCTGACTTTGTATAATAGGCTCTAATTGTAGTTAGGAAGATGAACCAAACTCTATTTTTAAAGACAGCACAATGATAGTACAAAAGTCTCCTCAACTTTTCAAGATATTTCCGCTTAGCTTTTCAGTTCCTCACCTTGAACATTTTCAAAATTGGATAAATAATTGAAGTGCAGAAAGTCACTTTAGTTCACCTCCATTCTCCTCTTTTAGAATCCTAGCCTTTTAGTTCTTATTCAGCAGCTTTTTCATACCTTTAAATAAATGTTTTAAAAAAATTTTATTGAATTTTTCTAATTGTTTTCAAGATAAGCTTTTTCTATAGGAAGACATTCCATCCTATTCTGATAGAGAAGATACATCTTGTCCTTATTTAACATTTCTGAGATTATTTTCCCAGTCAAAAGGAAAATTTAGCTTTTTTTGGATTTCTGTTTGCTTGTTTTTGCAGCTAGATTTTTATGCTATTAGTATTTAAGTTCATAAGATGAATTTGTTTTATTTAATTTTAGAATCACCTGGAATTTTAGCTCTATCAAATTTCAATATTATAGATGTGACTTATATGTCTATTTTCACAAGCACACATAAATAATTGTCTCAATATATAAAAATATACTATCAGATGAGTGCCTAAACTATTATTTTTCTGATCAGGTATCAAGTTCTGCTGACTTTTGAACCAGAATCTATTTGGGGAATAGAATTTAGAAATAATCCAGTAACACTCTGTTAAATTTGACTTCAACATATATATAAAGATTAATGCTGAAAAGTGTCATGTTTTCTGCTCCAGGTTTATTAGACATTGTTCAGAAATTCAGGAAGTTGTTTCATGTTCTAAGGACTCAAAGAAACCTGCTTAGACTAACTACAGATTCAGTATAAAACAGTTGGAGAAGTCATATACAACGTTTGTGCTCTGTGCACCAAAATCAATGACTTTGTAATGAGATGTTAAGTCTCCCTAGATATTAAGATGACAGAGTTCAAAAATAATACATTCTCTGGTTTTATTTTCTTTCTGTCAATTTACTCTAAACTAGGGTGGCTTTTGAAAATTAACAAAATTAAGTTTTTTGCAAAATAGCCTGCAACCCACTAATTTATTTTAGTTTAGATTACAAAGAGCTCATGTGTTATATATTAGCTTTTTAACATTTAAAATAAGTTATTTTTATTTTCTTTCTCATTTACTAGTTTCAGATTGGAATATATTTGCATTTGTAAAACTGTGTATAACTCAATATGTTTCGTATGTAGAAGCAGGAAAGGCAATGAAAAAAAGTGGCTTCTTACAAATTATTCACATTTGAAAGGAAAGAATGGAAAATATGCAAAACCTGTATTTCCAGTACTGTATATAAATTGATATAAATGTTCAACTATATAAAACAAATAAACAGAAACTTCTATGTGATGACCTCATGAGTCACAATAAAATATTTAATTAACAGACCTGCCAGGCACCATAATGTCTTCTTTGGGCACCCTCATGTGTGTTATCTTTAAAAAAAATAAATATTTTAATAATAATTGAAATAATTTATTATCAGATACAATTTTGATAAAAATAGTCAGCCAACTTTTAGATTTATAAATCTTACTAGACTGAGGAATAAATATGTTACAAAATGTAAAAATTGAAGTGACAAATGAGGACTTCCAGTTAAAATCATTACAGAAAGATGAGATCAAGTAAGCACACAGAGGTTTTCAGAGGGACTGGGACAAGCCTCCTCCATGACTCCTGAATCCCTTCATACACCCTGGAAATGTGAAGATGAAGAGGCACAGGCCTCTGTGGAGGACGTTAGTAATGGGAGTCCTTTCCGTGCTCAGTCCACACTCTTACACTTTGGGGTAAAAGTGAGGTATGCCAAGTGGCCATGAGAAGATATTTCCTGGACTTCCAGCCAGAGAAGGTGCAGCTGGCCACTTGTCCCAGCTGCTCTGCTGCACTTTATACGAAGCCCACACCTCATGTGGACCACTCTCAGCCAATGACTCGATGCAGGGATATGGATGAAAACTTACTTTTAGAAATCTTAGGCATCGATGGACTCCCCCTCTCACAGGCAACAGTGGCTTGAGGACCCCAACGTGGCCTTCATCTGACTACAAAGCAGGCTATGACTTTCAGTGCAAACTTCTCCCCCACTCTCCTCCATTTAGGGTCAAACTGGCATCAGGTCTGAAGGCTCTGTCAGACTTTCTAGATCCCACCTCATTTTCTCTACGCAGACTTTCACCTGGAAAAATACTGTTCTTGGAAGAGATAAATAAATATCATGTACTAATGTATACATATTGGCATATATACACATACACACACACACACATATATGGAATTAAAAAAAAAATGGTACAGATGAACTTATTCCTGCAGGGCAGATCTAGAGACACTGACATGGGGAACACACTTGTGGACACAGTGGGGAAAAGAGAGGGTTGGGCAAATTGAGAAGAGTAGCGGAAATGGCAACCCACTCCAGTGTTCTTGCCTGGAGAATTCCAGGGACCGGGGAGCCTGGTGGGCTGCCGTCTATGAGGTCTCACAGAGTCGGACACGACTGACGCGACTTAGCAGTAGCAGCAGCATTGAAACATATGCATTCCATATGCAAAACAGATAACCAATGGGAGGTTGCGGCATAACATAGGGACCTCAACCCTGTGTTCTGTAACAACCTGAAGGGGTGGGAGGGTGGAGAGTCAAGAGGGAGAGCACGTATGCTTATTTATGACTGATTCATGATGTTGTATGGCAGAATCCAACACAACATTGTAAGCAATTGTCCTCCGATTAAATTTTAAAAAAAGAATACTATTCTTGACTTTTCTCAGAGGATCTGAGCAAATACAGGAGGCCAAGTACTAATCACAGATCAAGTGTTCAAAGACACCATTTGGCAGTCTAGGCAATTTGTTCCATGCAGCTGACCTAGAGTATTGGGTTTGGTTCCTACTTTTAAAAACCAGAGTAAGCTGTGGACCGTGGTCTCATTTCTAGTAAGATAACATGACAGGAAGGCAAGGCCTTGCTGGCAGAACCAGGGGAGCGCCACCACACTGCGGTCTTCTTGCAACGCCAAAATGAGCCAGTGGGAAGGATGCTGCTCTTCAACCGGCTGTGCACCACCAGATGTGCAGACAGCTGACCTGGGGTCACCGTGGGTCCTGCACAGTAGACCTCAGAAGAGACATTAAAATCCTCTCAGCAAGAAGACCAAGCTGGAGCGTGGATCCCCAGGTGCCGAAGGAAAGTGACAAGGAACTGCTGTAGCGGAGTAACTCAAGCAGCGTCCAAGTGATTGGACCTGCGAGGAACGCAGCAGGAGAGTCCACGGACAGAGTGAAAGGAGCTTTTAAAACACCTGCTGCCAGCTCAGTCATACCCCTTTACCTGTCGTTCTTCTCTCCAGAAATCTAGGGACAAGACATTATGCAGGTATGGGAGAGGAAATGACCTGTCAAAAACTAAAGAGAAGAGAGGTGAATTGTGGTCCACTCTTCTCACGGGAGGCCCCTGGGCTGAAACAGGAAAAGGGAAGGAACACTTAGATTTTACACAAGATCCAGTTTGAAATTCTGTCTGCTATTATGGGTCTGCACATGGTATTTGGTGAATTGAGTAAAGACATTCAGATCCAAGTACTGGAATACTATTAGCTAAGCAAAAGCAGAAAAATCCATGGGAAGTCAATACAGCTTTTACAGAGACTGGAAATTTTTTTCTCCTAATTAAATACTGGGTGTCATGACTCAGATTTGTTTAATCTACTGGCCAAGTGTATTAATCTTCATTGAAGGTTAATAAAAATATAACAAACTAGTAGTTATTAGCATAGCATAGTTATCAGTCAGCTATTAGCATAGAAATCCATATCTTGAATTCCATCCAAGTGATTCCCTGAGTTAATTTACTAATATGCTTCACATAGCTTGGAAAACTATAAACTTCCCATTGATTTTATTGTCATGAAAATATTTCAATTATCTATGTACAGGTAGATGTAGCTATACTTTTAAGTATATTTAATTTATGCTTTCAAACTGCTACCAAATAAGTATGATCAAAACATTAAAACTTTATTTTATAAGCATCTCTGTATTTCATAATCAAAAGGAAATAAAAGAATAAAAATAAGCTGCAGTGAGATCAATGGGGAAAAAAGGGGGATATCTCTGTGTTGTTTAGCAAAAAATGAAATACACTGATTTTTTTTTTTTTTGTCTTGGCTGTTTAGAAACGACATGTGTTACAAATACTTTGAGCACGTGTCACTTTCTGAACAATTATATATCTACAAACTGAAATACAGACAATGAATATAAGCTGAATCTTAATGAGCAGCAAGAATCCAAAGATGAAAAACAAACAGAAGTCCAAGAGAACTGCTAATGACGTTACAATTGCTACTATGAGCTTTTCACATTTGAATAACAGCATCGTGATTCATGAGCAAACTAACAAAGTTTAATTTTTTTCCATCATCAAATTAAAGACTTTTGCTACTTTTTTATGACCTCAATCCATTAATTTTGTTTTGACTCTTCATTTCCATTCTTCACCAAATCAAGACACAGAGGTTAAAATGAGTCAGACTTCAATTTCTTGACTGGAAAGCTAACACACTCTTCTAATAGATAATATATTTTAAAAATAACAATAACCCTGTGTACGAGACAGCAAAAGAGACACTGATGTATAGAACAGTCTTATGGACTCTGAGAGAGAGGGAGAGGGTGGGAAGATTTGGGAGAATGGCATTGAAACATGTAAAATATCATGTATGAAACGAGTTGCCAGTCTAGGTTCGATGCATGATACTGGATGCTTGGGGCTGGTGCACTGGGACGACCCAGAGGGATGGAATGGGGAGGGAGGAGGGAGGAGGGTTCAGGATGGGGAACACATGTATACCTGTGGCGGATTCATTTTGATATTTGGCAAAACTAATACAATTATGTAAAGTTTAAAAAATAAAATTAAATTAAAAAAATAAATAAATAAATAAAAAACTAAAAAAAAAAATTGTTTTATGACTTTCTAGTCAAACTAGACACCAAAACTGGAGAAACTGTGATCTCTTCCTTAAATGCTTGGGATTTTATAAGACTGTTGATTCTTCATGTGTACATTATCTTCACTTTGTTGGGTTTGTAGTTTGACTTTCTGTTTTTGTTATACTTGAGCAGTAAGTCAATGAGGATTCAGTTATATTTGAGCATGTTTGTTTCTGGGAATAGCTATACTTAAGGACGGAGAAGGCAATGGCACCCCACTCCAGTACTCATGCCCGGAAAATCCCATGGACAGAGGAGCCTGGTAGGCTGCAGTCCATGGGGTCACTAAGAGTGGGACACAACTGAGGACTTCACTTTCACTTTTCACTTTCATGCATTGGAGAAGGAAATGGCAACCCACTCCGGTGTTCTTGCCTGGAGAATCCCAGGGACGGGGGAGCCTGGTGGGCTGCCGTCTGTGGGGTCGCACAGAGTCAGACATGACTGAAGGAAGATGTTCATGTTAAAGAAAAATGCTTCATTTTTTAAAAATTGCAGATAAATCTGGGTTTTTTAATTGCCTCATCTATATGAATAAAACGGTCTGTTGAAATACCAGGCTACTTAAACCTGGCTAGGACCTGCTTTGGACTAACGCAAATGATGTGATTCCAGTTAGTGTCGACTGGATGGACCAATCAAAAATCCCCCTTTCCTGATTTCAACATTTTCCCTGATGATAATATCACTAACACTGACTTATTTGTAGGTGGGGAAAGCTTGAGGTAAAAAGGATCATGGGAAATCTAAACCATTCTCTTGACTTTTCTCCCCAATCCTCTTGATCAACAATGTTAGAATGCAGCATTCTAGTTTGAGATCGTGATCGAAACAATTCTCTCCCTCTCCAAAGCAATAATAAGAAAAAAAAGAAAAAAAAAACTTGTAACACCATTTAAGGTGATAGGAACATTTGGTGAGGGCATGAAATACATCTTAAAATTTGTTAAGATAGTCATAAAGCATATCCATAATGTTCTCTAACTTAAAAATTACCCTAAGAAATGCACAGCCCAAAGAGAAAGCACAAAAAAATTATTGTAAGTGTATATTTAAACATAAAATTATTTTAATTGCTAGGATAAAAGAGGTAATAAAGCAAAATGTAAGTATTATTACTGAAGTAAAGATTAACTCAAAGTAATAGTAATTCAACTAAAATTCACTTGGGTACAAATCACAGAACATACATATATGCATACATACATACATTTATTACTTCTTTAGTTGAAATATAATTGATGTATAATACAAAGTTAGTTTCCAGTGTACTACATAATGATTGAACATTTATGTACATTACAAAATGGTCACTCTAATAAATGTAACAGTAATCTGATTTACCAAGACTTTCTGTTCACTTCCTTTTCTATTCCTTTTCCCTATAATGCTTTCTTTTTCTTCACTCGTGCTTACACTTGGTTGTATATAAAATAATTTACTCATTTCTTCTTCACTCTATAGACATGACAATTTTATAACCCAGCATCAATGTATTACCAAGTCTTAAGTCAACTTCGTATTTTTTTGAAGATCAGTTACCACTTGCTTCTAGGAAAAGCAATGACCCTGTGTAGACTTGCAAAGATAACCTATGAGCATACAAGCATAGCTGTGAAAATACTCTGTTTTTAATTAATATATATGGGAGCATCCATAACACATATCTGCACTTTGCTTTCTTCAAAAAAAAATCATTCTAATCATCAAGATTGCCGGGAGAAATATCAATAACCTCAGATATGCAGATGACACCACCCTTATGGCAGAAAGTGAAGAGGAACTAAAAAGCCTCTTGATGAAAGTAAAAAAGGAGAGTGAAAAAGTTGGCTTAAAGCTCAACATTCAGAAAACGAAGATCATGGTATCTGGTCCCATCAGTTCATGGGAAATAGATGGGGAAACAGTGGAACAGTGTCAGACTTTATTTTGGGGGGCTCCAAAATCACTGTGGATGGTGACTGCAGCCATGAAATTAAAAGACACTTACTCCTTGGAAGGAAAGTTATGACCAACCTAGATATCATATTGAAAAGCAGAGACATTACTTTGCCAACAAAGGTCCATCTAGTCAAGGCTATGGTTTTTCCAGTGGTCATGTATGGATGTGAGAGTTGGACTGTGAAGAAGGCTGAGCGCCGAAGAATTGATGCTTTTGAACTGTGGGTTTGAAGAAGACTCTTGAGAGTCCCTTGGACTGCAAGGAGATCCAACCAGTCCATTCTGAGGGAGATCAGCCCTGGGTGTTCTTTGGAAGGAATGATGCTAAAGCTGAAACTCCAGTACTCTGGCCACCTCATGCGAAGAGTTGACTCATTGGAAAAGACTCTGATGCTGGCAGGGATTGGGGGCAGGAGGAGAAGGGGACGACAGAGGATGAGATGGCTGGATGGCATCACCGACTCGATGGACGTGAGTTTGAGTGAACTCCTGGAGTTGGTGATGGACAGGGAGGCCTGGCGTGCTGCGATTCATGGGGTCGCAAAGAGTCGGATACGACTGAGTGACTGAACTGAACTGAACTGAATCATCAATATCTGAGGCCTCCTGTTTGTTTACAACTTCACCAATACAGTGTTTTCAGACTGTTTGATATTTGCCATTTAATAGCTGAAAACTGGAATTGCATCATAGTTCTAATTTGTATTTTGTTTCTCTGATTATCACGGGTGAATATCTTGTCATATGTTTAAATGACTTCACTGCTGTTTTCTGTGAAATTTGCCTCAAATTCTTTGCCCATTTTCTAACAGGTTACTACCTTAATTTTTTATAAATTTCACTAATTTTTTAATGTATTAAGAAAAGGGAACATTTTTGATGGTAAAAGTCCCACGTAATTTTCCCAAGATTTCTCTGCCTACTTAGTTGCCCCAATATTGCTAATTGAAAAATTCGTCTTTCTCCCAATGATTACATTGTCACTTCTCTCATTTGTCAAATCCTAATTCATATAATCCTAATACTCTACTCAGTGAAACAGTTTCTATATTCATCTACCACAGAGTCTACTTTTTAAATGGCTAATTTTATAGTATGCTTTTAATACCAGTTTGGATTGGTCATTTTTATCTTTTTTCCCAGAACATTTCTAACTTTTTTTTCCATTTTTAATATTTCTTTATAAACTTCAGAATAAGTTGGTCAAGGTTCAAAAAATATTTTGGTAATTTTATTGAATTGCATTATATACACAGATTAATTTATGTACACTTTTAAACTTTTCCTACTTGATCTTCTTTTCCAAAAACAAAGTGAAAGTGTTAGTCACTCAGTCGTGTCCGAGTCTTTGCAACCCCATAGACTATGGCCCACCAGGTTCCTTTGTCCATGAGATTTTCCAGGCAAGAATACTGGAGTGGGTTGCCATTCCTTTCTCCAGGGATAGTCCCGACCCAAAATCGAACCTGGGTCTCCTACATTGCAGAATTCTTTACCGGCTGAGTCACTAAAGAACAAAGTATGCCTCTCCATGTATTTGTTTAATTTTGTTTCTCTCGAAAGAATTCAAAAGATTTATTTACAGATATATCTTTTTTCCATATATGTTTACCACAACTTCATTATCCATTCATCTGATGATAGACATTTAGGTTGATTCTTTGTCTCAGCTATTGTGAATAGTACTGCCATGAACATAGGGGTACACGTATCTTTTTAAATTACACTTTTGTCAAGATATATGCTCAGGAGTGAGATTGCTGGATCATATGGCAACTCTATTTTTACTTTTTTGAAGAACCTTCAAACTGTTTTCCATACTGGTTTCATCAGTGTATAACAGGAATGTACATGAGGCTTTCCCTTTCTCTGCACCATCTCCAGCATTTTTTATTTGTAGTTTTTTAACCATGATCATTCTGACTGATGCAAAGTGATGCCTCACTATGGTTTTGATTTGCGTGTTTCTAATAATTAGTGATGTTGAGTGTCTTTTCATGTGCCTGTTGGCCATTTGTATGTCTTCTTTGGAGAAATGTCTATTAAGGTATTCCGCCCATTTTAGGTTGGATTGTTTGTTCTGTCGTTGTTGAGTTATATGAACTATTTGTATATTTTGGAAATTAAGCCCTTGTCAGTTACATCATTTGCAAGTATTTTCTCCAGTCTATAGTCTGTCTTTTTGTTTTGATTTCTTTGCTGTACAAAAGCTTGTGAATTTGATTAGGTCTCATTTGTTGACCTTTATTTTTATTTCTGTTGCCTTGGGAGATTCACCTAAGAAAACAGTGGTACAATTTATGTCAGAGAATATTTTGCTGTGTTCTCTTCTAGGAGTCCTATGGTGTGGTGTTTTATATTTGTCCTTAAGCCACTTTGAGTTTATTTTTGTGTAAAACATCCCAATTTTAATATCAAGGAACCTAAGATTAAATAACTTGATTAATTGGCTATTTTGTCTAGAATTATTATTCGGACCAATATTACTCTGAATGCCTTGCATTTAATTCTAAATTTTGTTCAAACTGTAATTATAAAACATGCATGTATGGTAGTATCACTTTAAGCTATTAAAAAGCAAAGCAAAACTGAGATACACAGGTAATATTCCATACCTGAGGAATCAGAACCTCCAGAAATGGGGCAATGTAGCTGTCCTTAAAAAAATAATAACAACAATAACCCACTCAAGTGCACATACAAGCAAACAATATGCACAGGTTACTGATCTGTTCCCAATGCTTGGACTCTTTCCTTAAAATCTGTGCAACTGTTTTACTACTTTTATAGGAAAATGTGCATTTTTCATTAATATCAATAATATTCTACCTGCTTAGTTTCTTGTGTTTTTCTCAGAAGATTAAAAAAACAACTGCAATATTAAAAGCCCTGGATTAGTGTAGGAACTTCAGCAGGTATAATACCTTGTTCTTGCCAGTTCTTACATGTTATGTATAAAGTAAACATTCAGCTTTTTAGTTTAGATATTCACCGGTCTCAAACTGCCGTAACACTGGGGAGATCACATCGGAGATACCTCCTTTGCCCGCTTTGCCCTTTGCTCAGCACACCAACACTTTGGCACCTTTCCAGATCTATTTGCCCATTGACTTCCATACAACTTGCTGCAAACAAATTGAGTAGGAGATTCTAGCGTATGAGGTTAAAGACGAAAGTGTCATTTTCTTGCACGTTTGCTAAGATTTCCCTAGCTCTTCTTCAGTAGCCACATCTCTCCTCCTCGCTTTTGAGGGCCTTGACGTTTTGGTCACAGATGCCCTGAGGCTCTGGTAAAATTTCAACCTTAGAGTGCAGAGGCCTGTGGAAGTCAAGCCCCAGCTTCTGTCTGTCAGAATCAAGAAGCTCCCCATGTTTATCCCACTCTGAACTTGAGCCTCTTTTCTAGGGTTTGGGTCTCAGACTTTTCCCTAATACGCAGACTCATTTTCTATCACAAGATTATAACTTCTTCCCACTTCTGACCATCCTATACATGTTTAATACTGCAAATCCCTGAATGCTAAAGAAAATATTTTTTTTCCTGGATTATACATAAGTAGTTTAATTCCACATTTAAGAATTTAAAACCCAGAATATTGAAATTGACTGGACAATGTAGGAGAAATGCCTTCCCCTTCCTACGTGCTGATCTTTTTAACAAGATACAATACTTCAATTTTCCAGGTGACTTCTTTTCCAGTTGATTTTCTGGTGATGGCTGAAATGCTAGTGAGGCCTCTGAGACACTAACTTATCTGCTTGCCTCCAACTTCAGCTGCTTGTTCAAGAACTCCCTTGAATGTAATATGTTCTCAAAAAAATTAGAAAAAGCCAGAAAGGCCATTCAACACCCTAACCTTGACCATATCTCAATAATTTCTAAATACTTTTTGCTATGATATCAGCAATTGAAAGAGACAACTTGATCCAAATGGTACGTGGAACTGAGATAATTCTTTCCCATAAAAGTATACATTTTTAAGTTGCTATATCAAACATCAAGGCATTCTCACTGATGTTTTAAAGTTTACTTGAAATGGATAAACATGTTTGATATTCCCTCTCCTTTTTTTCCAAATCAAGTAATGCCAAACAGAGCAGAACTTTTGTACATGGTAATTTTCATTTGGGGCTTATGGCATTAATGTTTTAAATTATGATCACATGTATTAAATTTAGACAAAAGTTTCTTTAAGTGGGTTTACCTTGGTTGTGCCCATGAAGATAATAAATCACTTGATGGTCATCCAACGTGTTATCTATTGACAGATACAGCAAATTACAGAGGGTGAACAATAAACCCTTAAGCTAATCAGTGCTATATATAATTATGTACAAGTTTCATTCTGAAAAATTGGCATACTAATATTTTTATCTTCCCTACTTAAAACCGGTCTGTAAAATTAAAAAACCCATAGAACATTGTTCACTTTGCACCACATCAATTTCGCAGTCATTATGTCTAATGAAGGTGCTCACGTTATGCTATTTGGCAAGATAGGTGGGAAATATCATTCAGCTCCCTACATACTTATCATCCCAGAAGGTTTTACGGGCATATCTGAATAAGTACACCCAGATACCAAATTATTTGTCTGAACAAAAGAAAAATTGGGAAGTCGAACAAAGACTATATTTTTAATAAAAGTTGTGTGTTTTCTTTACATGCACGAGAATGTACTCGCTTGCATTTATAGTGACTGAGGCATGTGAATCATCTTGCAAAGGGTATTTCACTGGTGCTTCTTGTGATGACTCTGATCATTGGGCTCAACCAAGGTCAAGTTCTGAATAACACATGAAGAATAGTCTCATGGCTTGACATTGGAATTTGTTCACAAGAGAATTTTTACTTGTAAAATCTATCATTTCTGTGGTTTCTAAATTTCGTGTATATAAACCTGGAAACAAATCCAGATATTTTTTCTACCATATACATAACAGAAGGTGATTAAAGCCAGTGAAAACCATAATCAAAGGCTTTGTAAAATAGAAATCCAAAAGAAAGTCTCTAAGAGCAAATAAGGAGACATAACTTGTTATAAAGGATTAATGGCCACTGGTCAGTTACAGAATCAATGGACTAATTTAACAATGGAAAAATTATGGACTTTAGCATTGCATGCATGCTAAGTCGCTTCAGTCATATCTGACTCTTTGCGACTCCATGAACTAGAGCCTGCCAGGCTCCTCTGTACATGGGATTATTCAGGCAAGAATACTGGAGTGGGTTGCCATGCCCTCTTCCAGGGGATCATCCCGACCTAGGTATTGAACCTGTGTTTCCTCTGTTTCCTGCATTGGCAGGTAGGTTCTTTACCACTAGTGCCAACTAGGGGCTTTAGCATTAGGTGTATTTAAATTCTGGCTTTAGAACTTATTTCCTGGGTGAGTTTAGAAATACTGATTAACTTTTGTGGAGCCTCACTGTTTCTCATTTTTGAACTGGATATAAAATGTTCTATTTTGTATTTATTTATTCATTTATTTGCACTAAAATATAAACTCACCACAGTTGCTGTGTGGTGTGTGTTGCTTTTGTTGTTCAGTCGCTAAGTCGTGTCCAACTCTTTGTGACCCCATAGGCTGCAGCACCACCAGGCTTCCCTGTCCTTCACTGTCTCCTGGAGTTTACTCAATCTCATGTCCACTGAGCCAGTGATGCCATCCAACCATCTCATCCTCAGTTGCTCTCTTCTCCGTTTTGCCTTCAATCTTTCCCAACATCAGGGTCTTTTCCAATGAGTCGACTCTTCTCATCGAGTTTGCCAAAGTACTGGAGCTTCAGCTTCATCATCAGTCCTTCCAATGAATATTCAGGGTTGATTTCCTTTAGCATTGATTGGTTTGATCTCCTTGCTGTCCAAGGGACTCTCAAGTCTTCTCCAGCACAGCAATTCAAAGGATCAATTCTTCGGTGCTCAGCCTTCTTTTAGTGTGGTATGTGACTAAAAGCCAAAGAGTAACTAGCTTGCTTAGATTTTTAAAGTTATCTTTATGTGTTAGAAACACTTGTTTCCATGGCCTGACTTTTGTGATGGCTGAGTTGTGTTTAATCAGAATGAAGCTTATCTGCTATTTATGTGGAATGAGACATTGCTCATAGGGACAGTCACTATTTCATGCTCTATTCCTTTGCTCTATATCAATTTAAAAGGAGTCCATTGAAGAGACCTGTAACAAAAATTCACTCTATTGAAGCAGCTTCCTAGCAGTCAGACCCCTAAGCAGCTATGTGTCCAGCTGTGCATTCATGCCAATGTTTCTGATGTGTAGCAGAAGCTGAATCCCACATTTAGGTGCCATCCGCTTCATCTTCCTACGCCACAATGCCTCTTTGTGGTTCAAAAGCGCAAGGGAGCATTTCCTCCCTATTATCACTGCTGCTTCATGTCTCATGTGCTTTGCACCATCATCTAGAGATTTATTTTGCCCCTAACTGTTTTCTTGGGTCTGTCCCACCCCCTGAGCGGCTGCATTAGGTTATTTCCTCCCCTTGTGTGATGATTTGCATTTTTACAACTTAAATCTCAGTTTTTTCATTTCCTTACCAAGCTTTTAATGCCTCCAGGTTCTTCATTAAAATTATTTCCCTGTCCTCCCCTGTGTATGCAATATCATCCAAGTTAGTATCATCCACAAATAAAAAGGTGTTGCTTGTTATCTGTTCCTGAACATTCACAAAAATGTTAAATATAAATGAACTTAAAAATTACACATCTGAAAAATTTTCATTCATTTATAAGAACCTCAACATTTATTTATGTTGTTTCATTTCTTTAAAATTATAAAGTTAATATAAAGATATTTTACAGATCATATTTAGGCTAATTAGAATATGTTAGGGCTTCCCTGATAGCTCAGTTGGTAAAGAATCCACTTGCAATGCAAGAAAACCCTGTTTCATTCCTTGTTGGGAAGAGCCGCTGGAGAAGGATAGGCCAACCACTCTAGTCTTGTCGGGCTTCCATTGCAGGATCTGCCTGCAGTGCAGGAGACCTGGGTTCGATCTCTGGGTTGGGAGGATCCCCTGGAGAAGGGAAAGTCTACCCACTCCAGTATTCTGGCCTGGAGAATTTTAAGGGTCCCAAAGTGTGGGACACGACTGAGCGACTTTCACTTTCAGAATATGTTACATCAAATTATATTGTATATCAGGTTAAATCCTTAACATATAATAGATTTTGTTTTACTTTCCACTCTCAATACATCCTTTTGGTGAACTTACTAAGCCTAAGCTGATCTAATATTAATAGACTTGTTTAATTTTTTTCCATCAGTTAAGTATAGGTTTAAAGAAAAACGCCCTAAAAGGTTGATTTGTACTTCTAAATCATGATACTGACTTTTAATAACTTTTGATGGTTCTCTGAGGAAATTTTAACCAAAGCATGTTCATGAGCAATTATTTGTGATTCACATTCAGTTGTGGCTAGTCAAAGAAATTTGTCTTTGATAAATTACAGTTAACTATCAATACACTGGTATATATCAATACACCAGTAATAAAAGCATGTTGGTTGAAATATTTTAAAAATGATCTCTATCATCAGTTAGTTTTTCCTCAGGGTCCTGCAGGAAAGGATGTAAAGGTAGGGAAAGCATATTCTGAGGTTTAATCTGTGTGGAATCACCTCTCTCCTGAGTACAACCTCAGTCAGTCTCCATAAATAGAAAATCCACACGAGGGAATACATATAGTGAATGCTGGAAGTAGTTTAAAATCATGTAGTCAGATCCCTTCATTTCACATATAAAGAAACAGAAGTGCAGAGAGATGAGTGGAGCGGACCAGGGTCACACAGCTGAGGAAAATGTCTGTTTCACATTACTGTCATGGACACTCCCTGAGTTCTTTTTAGACGGTTTTGTTTCCTTTAGACCTGAGGCACATGCTTCTGGTATTTTCATGCACATAAAGTAAGGCTTTGCTTTAAGATAAATGTCCTCAAAAGTTACCAAATTAAAACCAACTGAATATTCTATTACAGAAAAAAATCATTCCTACATTGATATAAAATGTTAGATCCATTTTACTTAAATTTAGTAGGTTAGCAGCCTAATTTTATTGTTTGATGGCTCAGACGGTACAGTGTGGGAGACCCAGGTTCAATCCCTGGGTTGGGAAGATCTCCTGGAGAAGAAATGGCAACCCACTCCAGTGTTCCTGCCTGGAAAATCCCATGGACGGAGGAACCTGGAAGGCTACAATCTATGGGGTCGCAAATAGTCGGACACGCCTGAGCAACTTCACTTTTTATTGCTTGAATTTTCTCAATATGATTGTTTAAAGAGGCTATCTAACTGTGTTTCCAAAGCTTTGTTACTTGGCATTAGATCAACCAGAAATAAATATTGTTATTGTCTACTGCATACATTTCTATGTCAGTACCCGAATAACCACCTATTTCAGAAAGTAGAGAAAAAGTATGATTTGAGGGGAAAAGTTCCCGATTCCCTGAATCCTGCATGGACAGTGTTATCAAGAAAGTTATGTACACATGATAATGGTTTCTCTTCCCTAAGAAGAAAATAGGTTTAGCCAGAAATGGATACATGATATGAAATAGAGAGAGTCCAAAACCTTCAGAAGGATAGCCACCATCCTGGTTACTCTAAAGGATAGAGAGAAAAGGAAAAAATATCTTTGGAAGAATAATAATCTGGAAAAAAGTTATATTTAGCTTTATAAAAAAGTCCAGTTACATCTCTTTATATAGAGAAAACTAATATGGGAATCAACACAAATTCCTGAAGAATTTAGCTTACTTTATCCTCAGTATTTTCCACTTCTTGCTATTATATCAATATTGTTAGATAATTATTTCCAAGTCTCTAAAGATAACCAAACCCTTGGGGGTCATATTAAGTATAGATATCAAGCATGTACAAGCAAATTTTTAAATATTTGACATTAAACAATATTATAGATCCTTGAAACCAAGATCTCTATAAGCTATAGCTGAATAAATCTTATTAATTAAAATTCTTAATTAGCAAAGCAGCCTCAATTCTTTTAATCTAGCACAGCTAATATTTTTACTAACTAATATAGCACTATTGCTTAAACAAGGGCAATGCTATTGAGCTGAAATATTCCCCTTTTGCATTTAATGCAAGATACTTTGTTTCAATTTGGATGTCAGTCAGTCAGTAATTTAAATATTTATTTTTAAAGATTAGATAAATTCCTGTCTGACACTGTCTATAGAAAGATTGCTAAGCCATATATTTACAACTGTAATATATTAATCCCAACATATCTTTTGCAAAAGAACTTAAAACATAATTACGCTCATGAATTTAGAAAAGTCTTTTTTTATTCCTGAATTAAAGAAGAAAAACATTCAACTCAATACAATTAGTTGAGCAATCAATTTGCATAAGGCATTACAGCAAATTAAAATGTTATTCCTACCCTCAAGGGGCTCACATTCTAGATGGGAAGATAAATTACTATTCATCTTAGATTCCACTAGCTAGAAAATTGGAGAATTATATGACATAAGGTATTTAAAGTATATAGATAGCAAGTGTTACATTATCAAGAACATAAAAGAAAAATATATAAATAATAGTAATAATATATCGCACCAAATGTTGACAGTTTTTATGAGCTGTGTAAAGCATCTGCATGTGACACTCAGAGTAATATTACATGGGGCCTATATGAACTAGGAATAATTCAAAAGCTATAAAAAGTTCTTGAAGAGAAAATTTTTTTACCAGTCATACAGTTCATACTTTAAATTTAAAGCAATCTTTCCTTCTCATTCAACCAATCCCATTTAAAAACTCACTGTACTCCAACCTCAGCTAGTATTAAATACTAATTTCCTAATACCCTTGGTATTGTAATCTTAGCATACTTAGAAATTGTGTGTGTGCTATAAACACCTAACCAGGTCACTTATAGCAAAAGATGCTTAATTGGAGCTGGTAACCAAAGTAACATAAGTCATTCTGCAGACATAAGTTCAGTTCAGTTCAGTCGCTCAATTGTGTCCGACTCTTTGCAACCCCATGAACTGAAGCACGCCAGGCTTGCCTGTCCATCACCAGCTCCCAGAGTTTACCCTAACTCATGTCCATTGAGCTGCTGATGCCATCCAACCATCTCATCCTCTGCAATCGTTCCCTTCTCCTCCCGCCTGCAATCTTTCCCAGGATCAGGTTCTTTTCAGATGAGTCAGTTCTTCGCATCAGTTGGCCAAAGTATTGGAGTTTCAGCTTCAACATCAGTCCTTCCAATGAACACCCAGGACTGATCTCCTTTAGGATGGATTGGTTGGAACTCCTTGCAGTCCAAGGGACTCTCCAGAGTCTTCTCCAGCACCACAGTTCAAAAGCATCAACTCTTTGGTGCTCAGCTTTCATTATAAGTCCAACTCTCACATCCATACATGACTACTGGAAAAACCATAGCCTTGACTAGACAGACCTTTGTTGGCAAAGTAATGTCTTTGCTTTTGAATATGCTGTCTAGGTTGGTCATAACTTTTCTTTCAAGGAGCAAGCGTCTTTTAATTTCATGACTGCAATCACTATCTGCAGTGATTTTGAAGCCCCCAAAAATAAAGTCTGTCACTGTTTCCACCATTTCCCCATCTATTTGCCATGAAGTGATGGGACCAGATGCCATCATCTTCGTCTTCTGAATGTTGAGCTTTAAGCCAACGTTTTCACTCTCCTCTTTCACTTTCATCAAGAGGCTTTTTAGTTCCTCTTCACTTTCTGCCATAAGGGTGGTGTCATCTGCATATCTGAGGTTATTGGTATTTCTCCCAGCAATCTTGATTCCAGCTTGTGCTTCATCCAGCCCAGCATTTCTCATGATGTACTCTGCATAGAAGTTAAATAAGCAGGGTGACAATATATAACCTTGATGTACTCCTTTTCCTATTTGGAACCAGTCTTTTGTTCCATGTCCAGATTTAACTGTTGCTTCCTGACCTGCATATAGGTTTCTCAAGAGGCAGGTCAGGTGGTCTGGTATTCCCATCTCTTTCAGAATTTTCCACAGTTTGTTGCGATCCACACAGTCAAAGGCAGATATCAATAATGAGACAATTGGGAAGAAAGAATACATTATCCATGAGTGTGTGTGTGTTTGTGTGTGTGCACCCACAACTGAGAGTGCAATTAAACAATTATAAGCTAGAAAATAAAAGGGCTTTATTTCTTATCAAAGCATTCCTTTTAAATGAAATGGAGTGCAGGCACTACTAATTTTCCCACTTATCCGCAGGAGCTATACAACCAAGCCAAGTCCAATAGGAAATCATCTCTCACATCCTCTTCAGTTCAGTCCAGTCACTCAATCGTGTCTGACCCTGTGAGACCTCATGGACTGCAGCACACTAGGCCTCCCTGTCCATCACCAACTCCCAGAGTTTACTCAAAGTCATGTCCATTGAGTCGGTGATGCCATCCAACCATCTCATCCTCTGTCATCTGCTTCTCCTGCCCTCAATCTTCACCAGCATCAGGGTCTTTTCAAATGAGTCATTTCTTCACATGAGGTGGCCAAAGTATTGGAGTTTCAGCTTCAGCATCAGTCCTTGCAATGAACATTCAGGACTGATCTCCTTTAGGATGGACTGGTTGGATCTCCTTGCTGTCCAAGTGACTCTCAAGAGTTTCTCCAACACTACAGTTCAAAAGTAACAGTTCTTTGGTGCTCAACTTTCTTTACAAGACTAGTGGTAAAACCATAGCTTTGACTAGAAGGACCCTTGTTGGTAAAGTAATGTCTCTGCTTTTTAATATGCTGTCTAGGTTGGTCATAGCTTTTCTCACAAGGAGTAAGCGTCTTTTAATTTCATGGCAGCAGTCACCATCTGAAGTGAATTTGGAGACCCGCAAAAATAAAGTCTGTCACTGTTTCCATTGTTTACCCATCTATTTGCCATGAAGTGATGGGACCAGATGCCATGATCTTAGTTTTCTGAATGTTGAGTTTTTAGCCAACATTTTCACTCCTCTTTCACTTTCATCAAGAGGCTCTTTAGTTCCTCTTCACTCTGCCATAAGGGTGGTATCATCTGTGTATCTGAGGTTATTAATATTTCTCCTGGCAATCTTGATTCCAGCTTGTGCTTCATCCACCTTTGCATTTTGCATGATGTACTCTGCATATAAGTTAAATAAGCGGAGTGACAATTCACATTCTCTTATAAAACTTTTATTCCCTGGACAGAGCTTCTTTTGGCCTTTTGTATTCTAAATCAAACTAAATGACAAAATGCGTGGGCAAAATTGCATACCTAACATTCATCCAAACAGTTAGGGAGAAGCTTTTTCAAGTTTCTCTCTATCTCATTTTTGACAGGAAAGAGCATTTTTAGCCTGAGTTACCGAAGCCACACCCTTGACTTCAGATAATGTTCTCTTTTATCACACTCTCTCTGAGCATGAGCACACTGCTTTCTATTGCTATTTCAGGAATTCCGAGATATGTTTCTGACTACGTCTTAATTCATCTCATAGCAATCTTCATTTATTGAGTATGCTGCAAAACTCTCCCAGATGTCCTGTTTAGACTAGTAAGTGCATCAGTTCATTTCATGTACATATATGTATTTATATTTATATAAAAGAATATTTTATCTCAAAGATGAAGTACACTCAGTAAATTAGATTGTGATATAATTTTGTTCAAATAACTCAGGTATAACAGCACTGAAATTTATAATAATAAGTGTTCCTGACCATTACCCACAAATTAGGTTGTGCCAACTTAGCTGGATTTACCAGAAGAAACTGAGTTGTCTAGTTCTCTTGCCATAAATCTTTTATTTGGGGTACACACTCCTAGCTTCAATGTAAGATAGCATTTATTGAACATGCACTCTAACTATGGCACTGTGCAAGAGATTAAGAGATAACATAATATTTAAATGGTGAAGTGCCACTTGCCATTTATAAAAATGAGAACTCTAATTTCAGCCTGCTTTCTCAGAATAATTTTCATAATAGAGCTATGTTTCTGTTCAGTGTTGGTGAAAGTAGTAGTGGAATCCAAGCTGCTGTGCGGGAAAGGTTTTGTTTTTGTGATAGTGTGGAGGCATGTAATTAAAGCAAACTAACAATAGGAAAAGTTATAACATCCTCTTAGGATTAAATTGTAAAAGTCTATTAAAACGTGTTCTTCCAACTATCACTACTAAAGCAAATGTAATTCATGGGTTCAAAGATATATTTGCTTTAAAATTCATCTCAAATAGACAAAAGTATATTTAGCCAGGTAAATGCAGTGCAAATATCTGCTCCTGCTATGCGGCAAGAATTAAGATTTTACCTCTTTTCCAAAGGTTGCAATTGTATTCCATGTACCTCTCTATATACCTACTTACTGTCTATCTATACATCTGAAAGTCTATGTACATCTAATATTAAAAACATGAACATGTTTCAGAGTGCTATAATTTATAGGAGTATAGATTTAACAACAAATCATTTCTTTTGTGATGACATTTACTCATTTACTCAAGGGGTTATACACAGATATAATGTAGACATTTCCTGGTTGAATAAAATTCATTTTAGGCAACTAAAATAGCACTCATCTGTTGCACATGCTGCTGCCGCTGCTGCTGCTGCTAAGTCACTTCAGTCGTGTCCGACTCTGTGCGACTCCATAGACGGCAGCCCACCAGGCTCCCCCGTCCCTGGGATTCTCCAGGCAAGAACGCTGGAGTGGGTTGCCATTTCCTTCTCCAATGCATAAAGTGAAAAGTGAAAATGAAGTCGCTCAGTCGTGTCTGACTCTTAGTGACCCCATGGACTGCAGCCCCCAAGGCTCCTCCGCCCATTGGATTTTCCAGGCAAGAGTACTGGAGTGGGGTGCCATTGCCTTCTCCGCTGTTGCACATGAGTTTCTCATTTATCAGCCATACTACCTACTACTATATGCTGGGCAGTATCTACTGTCAGTGATAGCAGATTGACCAGCAGAAGCACAAGTTGCCCCTCGTGTACTCTGTGAACAGTGGGACGTGGATTTAAAGGCATAGATTTAGGGAGGAGGGAGGGGGGTTCGGGATGGGGAACCTGTGTATACCTGTGGCGGATTCATGTTGATGTATGGCAAAAGCAATACAATATTGTAAAGTAATTAACCTCCAATTAAAATAAATAAATTTATATTTTTAAAAAATAATAAAGATAATGCCATCAGAATCTACAAGGAGCCACAAAATAGTCTTATGACCATGTAATAACTAAATTACATATGTATATAAATAAAAAATAAATAAAGTCAGGCAAACCTGAATTCAAATTAGAAATTGGCCAAGTCAGAGTGTAGCTAAGTTACTTCACTTCTTTCTGTAGCACCATACTTACACTGGCAACATCTGGAAAAAGTTGCAAGAACAATCTGTATTTAGAAAGAAAATAGTGTTACTCTCAGAGAATTAAAAATTCAGCCAGGGGCCAGAAGCTATTGCAAAAGAGTTATTTGCTAATACCCTCAAGTCTCTCTATAACCATGCAGGATTCCTAATGCATGAGCACTCCAGAGTTCCTTCTCTTGGATTTCCCTCTTCAGTCCATCAGTCCTGCCCTAGGACACTTCCCAACCAAGTCTAGCCATTATCTTGGAGAGACGTCCAGCTTTGAAGTGTCCCGCAGAAGGATACTTCAGATACTTCCAATGTCTTCTCTGTAGAGCACCTACAAGGGTTACTGTTCTGTTGCTGCTCTAGGCCAGATCTTGCAGCCCCAAATACAGAGTTTATTTTGCTACAGATGTATTTGCTTCTTGACTCTGCTATCAACACAGCAACTCTCTTCCAGGGGCTGGAGTATGGACGGATGGGGGGAAAAGCAGGTTTGTGAACACAAAATCACGTATTGTTGTACTTCATATATCTGTAAAATATATGCAATAACAGTACCTTTACTGTTACTGTGAATGATATTGTGAGAACTTTTTAAATAGGATCTATAGAACAGGTGGCATAGTGGGACTACTGGATAAACTATAGCTCTCTTTAATCACCATCCGTGTCCCCAGGGAAGATTCTAGACAGTTATTGAGAGTTGGTGTTTTTTTGTCTTCTCGTTAATTTGTAATGCCCATATGTATATTATGAAAAATGTCCTTGATCAGATTAGCATACAGCTTGCTGTATCTGCAGATATCCATACATACAGCATATAATACATACTTGGACAAAAACATATATGCACATATATCCCACATGGTCATGTTCCTAAAACCAGCTTAAGAAATAAAACTTTTAGCCACAGTAATCTGTGAGGATTTATTTCCAGCCAAGGACAGGACACAGATAATCTATCTGAATATCCCCTATTCTAATATTTCTAATATGTTCTATCCTCTAATATAATCTATTTTCTATCCTGTTCCTCCAGCCCCATCCCATCTTCATTCTGTCTCACACCCTCGATCTTCCTGTCAAGAGTGGTGGGCTCTGCACCAGAATCAACTAAGACACTATGAAGGAAGCAAGATACACTGGGAAAATTAGAGAGGAATAAAAGTAGCTCCAGAAAAGTCCACTGTAAAGATTAAATTTAAGAACAGACATTTTGGACAGATAACAAATACAAGGGAATTTTCACAGAGGAATGTCGCAAAACCTTTCCCCACTGATAAGAAACCGATGATGGAAGAGCTGGAGCCTTCTTGTTATCTTTACATTTGTATGCCTTATTACGTGCCTACATCAGTTTGTATGCCTATAGCATATTAAACTGATTAACTCTGTTTATTGACAAATAGTTGGGGGCTTTGACACATAGTGGGGCATATTAAATCAGTTATTAATAGGAACTATTATTTCTTATCTGTCACAAGTATTTAGCAAGGAAAATCTTCATGAGTTTTTTTTATTATTATTACTTGAGCATTATGATGAATTTCACATGTGCAAAATGATATTTGTGTTGCCTTAAAGCCCTTGGAACATTTAAATCTATGAATAGCTGCTATGTTATTTTTTCATAAATTAAAAGGGAAAGACAGAAAAATAACAAGTTTTAAGAAAACCACATGTTATTTTGTTATAAACTTTAACTAAGAAAAGGCATGTGTTTAGATTTGTCTTTTAACTCTTAGGAAAATAAGTTTAAGATATGTAGGTTTAAGGGTAGTTATCTCTATAGGTATCTTTGTTCTTTCTTGGATTAAGCTGCTAATATTGCCAAATATCAATATTTTTCTCATTTATGGTAAAGCATAAAACAGATTAAAAGAAAAGTACCCTGTTAGTGTAAAGTTTCCTTAGTGAACTGTTCAATCATTTGAAAGGACACTGTTTCCTAGTATGCCATCCATAATATTCTGTCTGCAAGATCATAATCCAAGAAATAAATAAAATCACTAAGGAATCTGATTGGATTCCATAAAAACAGGAAGAAATTTCCATTCCCTTCCTATTAGTGGCCAGTTGCCTCATAATGAGGTTTGGAAAAAGCATTTTACCAAAAGGAAAAGAAAGTAGTCAGCGTGATGTCCTGACGTACATAGGTACTCAAATAGCATTGGCGTCTTAATACCAGGCTGCTTCTCTGTTACATCCAGGCTGGCCAAGTCGTATGGCATAGAGTAGATTCCTTGACATGGTGTCAAGTGCTTATGGGATTCTGGATGACTAAGCATCTTTATTTAACTGCCGTGCTGCTAACCCCACATGGAAAAGGGCCTGAAAAGGTTAATGTAAACATTGTATGCTTCCTTCAGACTGCACCAGAATACCACATCTGGTGGGTCACCTCACCCTGCAGTCAAAACTCGAAGGACATTTGCTTTGTGAGTGTCAGGGTAAGTTTATGAGAACCAGAAAACTGATGGGCACAGAGAAAAAGGCAGATTGTTGCCTGTGAACTGTTGGGGTTATTTTTAAAAAAAGAGTGTGAGTGTGAGGCCAGGACCCCCTATAGTAGTCACTGAAGCTTCCAGACAAATTACATCCATTCTACGCCCAACATCAAATGGCAAGGGAGCTCTGTAGTAATGAGATTCGGAACACGGTGACTCCACATGAATAAAAAGAATGGATTAGACAGTTCAGTCATATCTGGTCAGTTTTGTGATAAGAATAAAGAATACCAGGACACAATATGAGACATACTAAAAAAAAAAAAAAAAGAAACACAATATTCTGCTTTTATTTGTAGGCTAAACGTTCATTGTATGCATATTTTATTTATTGATTCAAGGTGTGGATACTCAGGGTACCTTCCACCTTGTCCTCCCCAGCCAAAAATGAGTGCGCTACATTGAACATTCCCACTAATGAACTTGTGTGAGCCACACACACACATTCATAGATCATGAAGTATGAATATACTAAAACTGCATAAGTAGTGTGCCAGATTGTTTTGCTGCACACCTGTTACAAATATTCTGCAGTGAAAACACATTACATTTGTAATTAGGCAAAATAAATACTGTTAAATATAGAAAAAAAATTCTTTCCCTTACCAATTCCTTCCCTTATTCATCTGGAGAAGCATAATGTAGGAGTCTCTCTAATCGTTGGTTTTTACTTGTCTTCCATTTCCATATAATCGCCACATTTTATAGAATTTACAATATTGATAGTTCAGTTCAGTAGTTCAGTCGTGTCCGACTCTTTGCAACCCCATGGACTGCAGCACGCCAGGCCTCACCAACTCCCGAAGCTTACTCAAACTCAGGTTCATTGAGTTGGTGATGCCATCCCACCATCTCATTCTCTGTCGTCCCCTTCTCCCACCTTCAATCTTTCCCAGCATCAGGGTCTTTTCCAAGGAGTCAGTTTTCGCATCAGGTGGCCAAAGTATTGGAGTTTCAGCTTCAGCATCAGTCCTTCCAATGAATATTCAAGGCTGATTTCCTTTAGGATGGACTGGTTGGATCTCCTTGCAGTCCAAGGTACTCTCAGGAGTCTTCTCCAACAGCACAGTTCAAAAGCATCAATTCTTCAGCGCTCAGCTTTCTTTATGGTCCAACTCTCACATCCATACATGACTACTGCAAAAACCATATCTTTGACTAGACGGAAATTTGTTGGCAAAGTAATGTCTCTGCTTTTTAATATGCTGTCTAGGTTGGTCATAACTTTTCTTCCAAGGAGCAAGCACCTTTTAATTTCATGACTGCAGTCACCATTTGCAGTGAATTTGGAGCCCCCCAAAGTAAAGTCTGTCACTGTTTCCATTGCTACTAATAGTAACTTCTGGCATTTTCTGAATGCTCCCCCCTAATCCATTAGTATTCTTACTAATTCATTAGCCTTAATTCTTTCTTCCTTAATTCAATCCTTCCATAACATTTTATAGAAAAACCCAAGCGAGCTTTTTGGTTAGCCCATTAATTTATTGTCAGTTTGATATCTGCTCTACTTTCACCTCAATAGCATCATGCGTTTGTCTCCCTCAGTCTGAAATGTGTCTCACAATGATATCCCAAACATCTTTAAAGACTTGAGGGAAATACCATCTCTTCCATAAACACAAATCAGTTTGCAAACATCTTTCATATAATACTTTTTACATTTTATTGTAATTATCTACCAATATCCTTTTCTTACAAGTCACGAATTCCTCAAAGAAGGAATTATATTTTATTTATATTTGTATCCCCAGTGCCTGCAAATGTTAACTGTCCCACAAATGTTTACTGAATGGGCTTTTATTATTATTCCCTCAGGCTCCTATCTCCTCTTTTCAAATTATACTTAAGTATTTGACAAAATAATCCTGCATTAAGATGTTCATATAAAATTATGCCCCCTTTAATATGTTAAAAAATAAAACTGTGCAAAGTATTTGCTAAGCATTTTAATGTTTTGGTAATAGAAAATATTAAAGAAAAACAAGGGGATAAGAAGAATGAACTTCAGGATATATGATACTGCTGGGTGAGAAGTCAAAGATAAGATATGGGGGAAGGTGCCTAGGCAAATATGCATTTTTAGAAATATTTGAGTTGTTGATATGCATGATACTTTAAATGTGTTAATTTTATTACTAATAAATATGTAAACAAATATAATCAGAGAGTCATATGTGGATTAAAATTTGAGTAAGCTATAAATAACAAAACATGATTGATGCAATTCAGTGACCTGGGCTCCAAAAAAAGAAGAAAAAGAAAAATGTGTATGTGCAATGTGTTTGTTTATGAAATGAGACTCTTGGGTTTTATAATTTTAAAGCAGGAGAATTCTAGAGAAACAATCGTTTAAAAAATAAATAGTACTATCAGTGTAATTGTGGGTAAAATACTGCCTTCCAATTTCTTCAATGAGTTAAATTCTGGCTCTAACACTAAAGTATATTTCAATACTGATGTTTATCATTTCATGGACAGATAACCTTATATATTTTACAGTACAGAATTCTTTCAACATGTCTCAACTCTTGTCTTCCAGACTGCTCCTTGTTTTAGATACACTATAAAGAAGGCTGCTCCAGAAGTTACAGAAAACATAGATTATGACTGCTGGAATCCCTAAACCAAATACTGAAAATTTGAAAAAAGTCCATGTTTTAAAAATATTGACAACAAGTCATATTATTTGCTTCACAGGCAGTAGAAGGGTAAGAAGTATCCATAAAGAACAAAGAGACCAGGAACTTTCTTATATAATCCATGAAATAACCTCAACCAAATCATAATCCTTGCTTTTTCCTAATCTCTCCATTTGAGCATGTCCACACTTTTGTTGATGCAGTTTTCTGAGCCCTATTTGGATTCAATTTTGCAATGCCTTTAAGTGTTTAATGAGTAGTCCCAGTGCCTATTCTTTGAAGCCATTTTTCTTTTCAAATTTTAATCAAGCTCCTTCTCATCTATAGTCTGAATATCTACTTAACTCATATTTTTAATTTATATTATATTTAGTTCTTGCATATCTGTTTCTCTTTCACTCAAAATGCATATTCAGTTAGTTCAGTTCAGTTGCTCAGTTGTGTCCAACTCTTTGCGACCCCATGGACTGCAGTATGCCAAGCCTCCCTGTCCATCACCAACACCCAGAGTTTACTCAAACTCATGTACATTGAGTCAGTGATGCCATCCAAACACCTCATCCTCTGTTGTCCCCTTCTCCTGCTGCCCCCAATCCCTCCCAGCATCAGGGTCTTTTCCAAAGAGTCAGTTTTTGCATCAGGTGGCCAAAGTATTGGACTTTCAGCTTCAGCATCAGTCCTTCCAATGAACACTCAGGACTGATCTCCTTTAGGATGGACTGGTTGGATCTCCTTGCAGTCCAAGGGACTCTCAACAGTCTTCTCCAACACCACAGTTCAAAAGCATCAATTCTTTGGCGCTCAGCTTTCTTTATAGTCCAACTCTCAGATCCCTACATGACTACTGGAAAAACTATAGTCTTGACTAGATGGACCTCTGTTGGCAAAGTAATGTTTCTGCTTTTTAATATGCTGTCTAGGTTCATCATAGCTTTTCTTCCAAAGTGCAAGTGTCTTTTAGTTTCATGGCTGCAGTCACCATCTGCAGTGATTTCAGAGCCCCCCAAAATAAATTATATCATTGTTTCAATTGTTTCTTCATCTATTTGCCATGAAGTGATGGGAATGGATGCCATGATCTTCACTTTCTGAATGCTGAGCTTAAAGTCAACTTTTTCAATCTCCTCTTTCACTTTCATCAAGAAACTCTTTAATTCTTCGCTTTCTGCAATAAGGGTGGTGTAATCTGCATATCTGAAGTTATTGATATTTCTCCCGGCAATCTTGATTCCAGCCTGTGCTTCATCCAGCCCGGAATTTTGCATGATGTACTCTGCATATATGTTAAATAAGCAGGGTGACAACATACAGCCTTGAAGTACTCCTTTCCTGATTGGAACCAGTCTGTTTTTCCATGTCCAGTTCTAACTGTTGCTTCTTGACTGGTATACGGATTTCTCAGGAGGCAGGTCAGGTGGTCTGGTATTTCTATCTCTTGAAGAATTTTCCACAGTTGATTGTGATCCACAGAGTCAAAGGCTTTGGTGTAGTCAATGAAGAAGAAATAGATATTTTTCTGGAACTCTCTTGCTTTTTTTTCGATGATCCAGCGGATGTTGGCAATTTGATCTCTGGTTCCTCTGCCTTTTCTAAATCCAGCTTGAACATCAGGAAGTTATGGTTCATGTATGGTTGAAGCCTGGCTTGGAGAATTTTGAGCATGACTTTGCTAGCATGTGAGATGATTACAATTGTGTGGTTGTTTGAGCATTCTTTGGCATTGCCTTTCTTTGGGATTGGAATGAAAAGTGACCTTTTCCAGTCCTGTGGCCACTGCTGAGTTTTCCAAATTTGCTGGCATATTGAGTGCAGCACTTTCACAGCATCATCTTTTAGGATTTGAAATAGCTCAACTGGAATTCCATCACCTCCACTAGTTTTGTTCACAGTGATGCTTCCTAAAGCCCACTTGACTTCACATTCCAAGATATATGGTGCTGGGTGAGTGATCACACCATCGTGATTATCTGGGTCATGAAGATCTTTTTTGCACAATTCTTCTGTGTACTCTTTCCACCTCTTCATAGTATCTTCTGCTTCTGTTAGGTCCCTACAATTTCTGTCCTTTATTGAGACCATCTTTGCATGAAATGTTCCCTTGGTATGTCTAATTTTCTTGAAGAGATCTCTAATCTTTCCCATTCTGTTGTTTTCCTCTATTTCTTTGCACTGATCACTGAGGAAGGCTTTCTTATCTCTTCTTGCTATCCTTTGGAACTCTGCATTCAAATAAGTATATCTTTCTTTTTCTCCTTTGCCTTTTGCTTCTCTTCTTTTCTCAGCTATTTGTAAGACTTCCTCAGACAACCATTTTGCCATTTTGCATTTCTTTTTCTTGAGGATTGTCTTGATCATTGCCTCCTGTACAATGTCATGAACCTCCATCCATAATTCTGTTCATCAGATCTAATCCCTTGAATCTATTTGTCACTTCCACTGTACAATCATAAGGGATTTTATTTAGGTCATACCTGAATGGTCTAGTGGTTTTCCCTACTTTCTTCAATTTACATCTGAATTTGGCAATAAGGAGTTCATGATCTGAGCCACAGTCAGCTCCCAGTCTTGTTTTTGCTGGCTCTGTAGAGCTTCTCCCTCTTTAGCTACAAAGAATATAATCAATCTGATTTTGGTATTGACCATTTGGTGATGTCCATGTGTAGAATCTTCTCTTGTATTGTTGGAAGAGGGTGTTTGCTATGACCAATGTGTTCTCTGAAAACACTCTGTTAGCCTTTGCCCTGCTTCATTCTGTACTCCAAGGCCAAATTTGCCTGTTACTCCAGGTATCTCTTGACTTCCTACTTTTGCATTCCAGTCCCTTATAATGAAAAGGACATCTTTTTTGGGTTAGTTCTAGGTCTTGTAGGTCTTAATAGAACCGTTCAACTTCAGCTTCTTCAGCATTACTGGGAGGGGCATCGACTTGGATTACCGTGATATTGAATGATTTGCCATGTAACCGAACAGAGATCATTCTATCGTTTTTGAGATTGCACCCAAGCACTGCATTTCAGACTTTCTTATTGACTATGACGGCTACTCATAAAATGCATGTTAGAGCAAAATTTGTTTAATGAGTTACTGAATATTTAGTATTTAATCTGAATTGCTGAAGATTTAATCAATTGTGCACACATTTGGTACAGCATGCTGCAAAGCCCAAATTGGGGGAGATACCAAAAGGCCAGGGCTAAGGATAGCCTGAAGTCAGAGATGGGGTGGTAGTTAGTTTCTGGGACTCCTCATGGCTCTGTCTCCTGACCAGTCATCATCATCTATGGAAACCTATATACTGAGGAGTTGAAAGAGCTGAGAAAATATCTAATCATGAAAGGCAGGGAAAAGTTGACTCTTGAACTGGTCACTTAAATTAAGATACACTCTGGGTATCCCTCAGGATCATTATTTGTAAAATAGGGGTCGCTAAGAGTTGGATACAACTGAGCGACTTCACTTTCACTTTTCACTTTCATGCATTGGAGAAGGAAATGGCACCCCACTCCAGTGTTCTTGCCTGGAGAATCCCAGGGATGGGGGAGCCTGGTGGGCTGCCGTCTATGGGGTCGCACAGAGTCGGACACAACTGAAGCGATTTAGCAGCAGTAGCAGCAGCAAAGTACTAAATCTGATAAATTTCTGAACTTCTCCAGGTAAGCATTCTATAATTCTCTACATAAAGAAAATTAATCTGAGTATACTACCACTACTACTAAGTCACTTCAGTCGTGTCTGACTCTGTGCGACCCCAGAGACGGCAGCCCACCAGGCTACCCTATCCCTGGGATTCTCCAGGCAAGAATACTGAAGTGGGGTGCCATTTCCTTCTCCAATGCATGAAAGTGAAAAGTGAAAGGAAGTTGCTCAGTCGTGTCCGACTCTTAGCGACCCCATGGACTGCGACCCACCAAGCTCCTGCGTGCATGGGATTTTCCAGGCAAGAGTGCTGGAGTGGGGTGCCATTGCCTTCTCCAATCTGAGTATAAGAGAGAACAAGTGAGCTTCTAGTTTTGTGTATACAGCATAAATACATCTTTTTTTAATCTGTTAAATTTTAATTTAAAGATAATTGCTTTACAATATTGTTTTATTTCCTGCTATATGTCAACATGAATCAGCCATAGATATACATACATCCCCTCCCTCTTGAACCTCCCTCCCACCTCCCATCCCTTCCTACCCCTCTAGGTTGTTGCAAAGCTCAGATTTGATTACCTTGAGTGATACAGCAAATTTCCATTGGCTAATATATATGGTAATAATACATCATCTTTTATAATCTATTTTATTCAGCAATTTTCAGAAATCAGAACATAAAAAAGAAAATTGGTAAGTCCCTATCATCAGCCAATGAAAAGTCAAAATAGCTACAAAGGAAACCTATTTTATACGGTAAAATATGGTTTTATATTTATAAGGGGAAACCATTGAAAGAACTTTATGATATTGAGCACAAATGAATGCTATGCGAGGACATGTTTTGTGACAAATGCCCATTGAAAAGTGTGTATATAAAATCACCCCTTATGAAAATAAGACATTTGAGTTTCTGAAATGTAAAATCATATTGAAACTAGTTCATGAGTGCCTTTTTATTTTGAATCCTTTCAGTATACTTCTTATAGATTGTAAAGCAAAGCTTTTATAGTTATGGCTTTATGTACCCTCTTTTATAAGAGAGAGAGTGAAATAAATATTTCCAAAAAGTCATCTCTACACTCAAAGTTTTATAAGTTTAATTTTATGTTAAAATTATATGCAGTCTAAACAGCATTAGAAATCAAGTGATTGCAGGTTAGTACAAAAAGAATGCTTAAAATATTCAAAAGTCAAGTACAGTAAAACATCATTTCTTCACCTACGTAAAATCCTATCCTAGGTTGATTCTAATTTAGGTTGCATTAAATCAACAAGTACAATAAGGTACAAAAGATACAGACACAAAAACTGTTTGTCATTTATGTTTCTACATATTCAATTATCCTCTGAGGTAGAAGAGTAACTAAAATACTTACTATTAATAATACTATAAAGGAATAAAAAAAGGATAGAGCTTAGCTCTTGCATCTAGCAAATATGTGGAAAGATGTCTTGTTAGACATAAAATGTTCAAGGTAGAAGAAAAAGTTGTTACAGAGAGCCCGTAAAAAAGAAAAAGGAAGAACTTGAAAGAAGACTCATTTTTCTTTTTCTCTCTCTTTAATAGAGATTATCCAGCCAAATGCAAAGGAAATAAAACAAGAGAATGAGTATCTAACCCACCAGCAATACAGTTTCTAGAAGTAGAGGTGGCCTTCTCTGGAGATTTATTAAGGATTATTTTCTGATTCACAACCCAGATTTCTCTGAAATGCACTAATCTCCCTCAGGGCACTCTATTAAACAATACATCCTCACTCATTCTGCGTTTGACTGCAATTCCACTTTAAATATTAATTTTAGAGGAGGTTTTACTTGCAATTAACCATGCAATTATATTGTAATCATGTTGAATTCCATACTCTAAAATGAATTTAGCATAATCAGGACCTAAAGAGGCAATAAAGTTAATACCCACTGACTTTACTGGGAAGTCAGACATCTAGCACCTTCACTAATTGGAGACACAAAATCAACTAAAATGTAGAATGTTTTCAGAAATAGTAAAAGAAAAATCCAACATAAAACACATTCTCTTGCCTGTTTATTCAACCAACTAGGCTGCCTATTAAATAAAGAAGTTAAAACCAATTCAGTATTTCCTAGGATTGTTAATGAGTATGCAAAGAGGTTTGTGTGGACTTGGCCCAGTAAAAATATGGCCTGCCAGAAAGGAAGGAGAGCTGCCAGCCCTGTCTGTAAGCTCTTTGGAAAAGGCAACCGCACATCTAATGGGATGTTCAATAATCAAGAATATTTGCATCGTGATCCATTAGAACTCTAGGAGTTGGTGAAGGACAGGGAAGTCTGGTGTGCTGCAGTTCATGGGGTTGCAGAGTCGGACACGGCTTAGCAATTGAACAACAACCATTAGATACTTGTGAAATTTATTAGGGCATTTTCAACCTAGAATCCTAACTTCCATTGCTCAATTTTTCATTATTAATCTTTACTTATTTCAATAACCCACCTTGGACTATGTTTGTTTAGATTCTGTTTATCCATCACTAAGTTAGAAAAGACATACCAAAGCATGATAAATAAATTTTAAAAAGCATCCTTCTTTAATATCTACTTTGCTGACAGGCATCTCCTTTTCTAATGCACATGTAAAGGTCAAGGCTATCGTTAGGGGTCCTAAATCACTATCCAAGGCCTCAGAAGCATTGATTGAGTGTGAATCCATTCCTGTGAGGTTCAGGTTTCTTTGCTCAGACAGGGTTCCCCAGCTCAAACAGAGAACAAAACAGAGTGTGGTTATTAATAAATTAGGTAATCCTTGGAGAAATAGATCAACCAGTTCTCTACTCACCTTCACCTTACTTTACAATATTTTGGGGAAAAAAAGAGAGACACAAAATTAGAAAAATATCTAAGTGATTTATTTCCTGATTTCAGTTTGGGGAAGAACTTGTTAAGCTGAAAAGGAAATGGAAATAATGTAAGAAAGAAAATAGATTTTTTTAAATAAAAAATTCCCTGATGTCAAAATTAGTCTAAACATAACTCAGAAATAATTTTTTAAATAATTATTAGCAACAAATATGATGGTTAAAGAGTAAATAACTTTATGAAATAAAAAAGTGCTTACCATCTGTTCTGGTTGTTGGATAGTCCCTAAGTGGTGTCTGTCTCTTTTCTGACCCCATGGAGTGTACCGCCAGGCTCCTCTGTCCACGGGATTTCCCAGGCAAGAATACTGGAGTGGGTTGCCTTTTCCTTTTGCAAAGGATATTTCCAACCCAGGGAACTTACCATTTAAAGATATGCTATGTGCCAGGTTCTGAACTAGATTTTTTAAATTCGTTTAAAAGAAAATATTTAAATTACAGTTATTTTGTCCAATCTTTTAACAGTGTTATTATTTTAAAATTCAATATCTTGATTTTAAAGATTTTTCTAAATGGAGGCAGAAAGACTGAAATGGATTTTCCAGGCTTTGAATCCAAATGTGTGCAGCTCTAAAACTTGTTTTTATCTTACTTTTCCAGGCTGATGGTTATTAAGAAGCATAAATGGCCAGAGTATTTGGCATAATAATTCCATTTCTAGATATGAGCCATCATTTATAATGATAATTAGTACATATATCAATACCAAACAATAGAAGGCTAGTTAAATAATTTACTAAACTACAATATAATGAAGCAGAATATTTAATAACATGCAAACATAGACAAAATGCGGTCTTAGTCTTTTAAAAAGACTTGACACAGAAATGCATTTTTATGATGAAATTTAATTGATGTTTTGGTTCCTATTTATATCTAATCTTTTTGTCATGTCTATCATTCTTCCTATATATGTATGTGCGTGATAGTCACTCAGTCATGTCTGACTCTTCCTGACTCCATGGACTGCAGCCCACCAGGCTCCTCTGTCCATGGGATTCTCCAGGCAAGAATACTGGAGTGGGTGGCCATGCCCTCCTCTAGGGGATCTTCCCGATCCAGGGATCAAACCCTGGTCTCCCACATCGAAGGCGGGTTCTTTACCTTCTGAGCAGAGGCAGCTCTACTTCCTCCCTACAGGAGGGAAGCCCTCCTATATATGGGTATTGTCTTAATATTGGTCTCTTGGCTGTTTTTGTAACTATACACTGTTTATCACGTTCCAAGTTTTATTTACTGATCAGGTATTACTTTAATACTTGGGAAAATAAGTCATGCACACAAAAGTGAGCTATGTTACGGCAACATGCTTTTCAAATATTCAGAAGGATTTAAATTAGGTCCACTAAGCTTCTAGAATCCAGCAATATGTAAGTACTGAAATGGTATTTCTGATAATTTAGCTCTGAAAGCATACTGCATTGATAAATTTGCAAGTGACATTAAAATAATGAAAAAGTAATATAACTCATACTCACCAACCTCCCCAACGAATCTCAGAACTATATAGATCAGAGTGCAATTTGATCTTTAAAACAAGGCTAAACTAAAAAACAATAACAAGAATCTATCACTCTACCATTATCCTTTCTACTTAAGGTAGCAAATTATGTACCAAAATGGAAAAAAGTGTCTCTAATTTTCTTTGCAAAAATAAGTCTTGAGGCTCAGATCTTTGTAGCTTGAGCTGTGAGTTAAGCAATTTAGTTAACTGATATTGCACAATTTTCCCAAAATGGAAACCTTAATATAGCATCTTAAGCATTTTCCTATCTATTAAAGATACCACTAACTCCAGCTCTATGTAGACTAAACTCCTGCCCCTGTGACAGAACTCCTAGCAGAAAACTGACTTTGTATTTCTCTGAAATGTAGATAAATGCTGCTTGTCTTTCATATATCCAAACACTTCATATTCAACAATGAATGAAGAGAAAGCAAAGTGAAGTAGAGAATCATTACTTGCCTGCTCTCCTTCCCTATAGTTTCTAGAATTCTCTGGGGAGCTCAAGGGTTTCTGTAGTGAAAGGAAAAAATTGTATAAAAGATAGTTCAAAAAATCAGCTCTGTCCATGGCAGTTAAGCAGGAGAAGAACATGTCAAAGCAGCAGATGATTCTTGTTTTTTTGGCACTTTATTACACTTCCAAAATTTCTTTTTAATAGAACCATATCTTTGATATGTATTTTGTTTTGTTTTGGTTTGTTTTGAAGCTATCTTGTATTCTTGAAATAAGGCATTTTTTTTCACATTTTTCAGTTCAGTTCAGTTCAGTCGCTCAGTTGTGTCCAACTCTTTGCGACCCCATGAGCTGCAGCATGACAGGCCTCCCTGTCCATCACAAGCTCCCAGAGTCCGCCCAAACTCATGCACATCAAGTTGGTGATGCCATCCAGCCATCTCATCCTCTGCTGTCCCCTTCTCCTCCTGCCCTCAAACTTTCCCAGCATCAGGGTCTTTTCGTTAAGTCAGCTCTTCGCATCAGGTGGCCAAACTGTTGGAGTTTCAGCTTCAACATCAGACCTTTCAGTGAACACCCAGGACTGATCTCCTTTAGGATGGACTGGTTGGATCTCCTTGCAGTCCAAGGGACTCTCAAGAGTCTTCTCCAACACCACAGTTCAAACGCATCAATTCTTCGGCGCTCAGCTTTCTTTGTAGTCCAACTCTCACATCCATACTTGGCCACTGGAAAAACCATAGCCTTGACTAGACAGACTTTTGTTGACAAACTAATGTCTCTGCTTTTTAATACGCTGTCTTGGTTGGTCATAACCTTCCTTCCATGGAGTAAGCATCTTTTAATTTCATGGCTGCAATCACCATCTGCAGTGATTTTGGAGCCCCCCCAAAATAAAGTCTGACACTGTTTCCACTGTTTCCCCATCTATTTCCCATGAAGTGATGGGACCAGATGCCATGATCTTAGTTTTCTGAATGTTGAGCTTTAAGCCAACTTTTTCACTCTCCTCTTTCACTTTCAAGAGGCTCTTTAGTTCTTCTTCACTTTCTGCCATAAGGGTGGTGTTATCTTCATATCTGAGTTTACTGATACTTCTCCCGGCAACCTTGATTCGAGTTGTGCTTCCTCCAGTCCACTGTTTCTCATGATGTACTCTGCATATAAGTTAAAATAAGCAGGGTGACAATATACAGCCTTGACGAACTCCTTTTCCTATTTGGAACAGTCTGTTTTTGCATGTCCAGTTCTAACTGTTGCTTCCTGACCTGCATACAAATTTCTCAAGAGGCAGGTCAGGTGGTCTGGTATTCCCATCTCTTTCAGAATTTTCCACAGTTTGTAGTGATCCACACAGTCAAAGGCTTTGGCATAGTCAATAAAGCAGAATTAGATGCTTCTCTGGAACTCTCTTGCTTTTTCCATGATCCAGCGGATGTTGGCAATTTGATCTCTGGTTCCTCTGCCTTTTCTAAAACCAATTTGATCATCTGGAAGTTCACGGTTCACGTATTGCTGAAGCCTGGCTTGGAGAATTGTAAGCATTACATTATAAGCATGTGAAATGAGTTAAATTGTGCAGTAATTTGAGCATTCTCTGGCATCGTCGTTCTTTGGGATTGGGGATGAAAACTGACCTTTTCCAGTCCTGTGGCCACTGCTAAGTTTTCCAAATTTGCTGGCATAGTGAGTGCAGCACTTTCATAGCATCATCTTTCAGGATTTGAAATAGCTCAATTGGAATTCCATCATCTCCACTAGCTTTGTTCATAGTGATTCTTCCTAAGGCCCACTTGACTTCACATTTCTGGATGTCTGGCTCTAGGTCAGTGATCAAACCATTGTGATTATCTTCGTTGAGAAGATCTTTTCTGTACAGTTCTTCTGTGTATTCTTGCAACCTCTTCTTACTATCTTCTGCTTCTGTTAAGTCCCTACAATTTCTGTCCTTTATTGAGCCCATCTTTGCATGAAATTGCAATGTTCCCTTGGTATCTCCAATTTTCTTGAAAAGATCTCTAGTCTTTCCCATTCTATTGTTTTCCGCTATTTCTTTGCATTGATGGATGAGGAAGGCTTTCTTATCTCTCCTTGCTATTCTTTGGAACTCTGCATTCAAATGGGTATATCGTTCCTTTTCTCCCTTGCTTTTTGCTTCCCTTCTTTTTACAGCTATTTGTAAGGCCTCCCCAGACAGCCATTTTGCTCTTTTTCATTTCTTTTTCTTGGGGATGGTCTTGCTCCCTGTCTCCTGTAGTGTCATGAACCTCCATCCACAGTTCATCAGGCACTCTGTCTATCAGATCTAGTCCCTTAAATCTATTTCTCACTTCTACTGTATAGTCATAAGGGATTTGATTTAGGTCATACCTGAATGGTCTAGTGGTTTTCCCCACTTTCTTCAATTTCAGTCTGAATTTGGCAATAAGGAGTTCAAGATCTGATCCACAGTCAACTCTCAGTCTTGTTTTTACTGATTGTATACAGCTGCTTCGTCTTTGGCTGCAAAGAATATAATCAGTCTGATTTCGATGTTGACCATCTGGTGATGTCCATGTGTAGAGTCTTCTCTTGTGTTGTTGGAAGAGGGTGTTTGCTATGACCAGTGCATTCTCTTGGCAAAACTCTATTAGTCCTGCTTCATTCCGTACTCCAAGGCCAAATTTGCCTGTTACTCCAGGTGTTTCTTGACTTCCTACTTTTGCATTCCAGTTCCTTATAATGAAAAGGACATATTTTTTGGCTGTTAGTTCTAGAAGGTCTTGTAGGTCTTTGTAGAACTGTTCAACTTCAGCTTCTTCAACATTATCGGTAGGGGCATAAACTCAGATTCCCGTGATATTGAATGGTTTGCCTTGAAAAGGAAGAGAGATTGTTCTGTCATTTTTGAGATTGCATCCAAGTACTGCATTTTGGACTCTTTTGTTGACTATGATGGCTACTCAATTTCTTCTAAGGGATTCCTGCCTACAGTAGTAGATATAATGGGCATCTGAGTTAAAATCACCCATTCCAGTCCATCTTAGTTCGCTGATTAGTAGAATATCTATGTTCACTTGCCATCTCCTGTTTGACCACTTCCAATTTGCCTTGATTCATGGACCTGACATTCCAGGTTCCTATGCAATATTGCTCTTTACAGCATCAAACCTTGCTTCTATCACCAGCATTTTAATTGTCTTTTAATTCAAGAATAATTGCTTTAAGAAGATGATGACAGAAGATGAGATGGTTGGATGGCATCACCGACTCAATGGATATGAGTTTCAGTAAACTCCAGGAGTTGGTGATGGACAGGGAGGCCAGGCATGCTGCAGTCTGTGGGGTCGCAAAGATTTGGACACGACTGTTTGACTGAACGAAATGAACTGAACTGAACTGAATTTTTTTACAGTGTCCTGTTGATTTCTGCCATATGACACTGTGAATCAGCCATGAGTGTACACATGTCCCCTCGATCTTAACCTGCCTCCCACCACCACTGCGCTCCTCCTTCTTGGTTATGAAGTGCACTGGGGTGAGCCCCCCATGTTACACGGCAACTTCCCATTAGCTCTCTCTTTACATATGTAATGTGTATGTTTCGGGGCTCTGTCAATCTGTCCACCCTCTCCTTCATCTTCTGTGTCCACAAGTCTGTTCTCTATGTCTGTGTCTGTATTCCTGCCCTGCAAATAGTTTCATCAATACAATTTTTCTAGAATCCATAGATGCATATTAGTATACAAGATTTCTTTTCTTTCTGACCTACTTTACTCTTTATAACAGACTCTAGGTTCATCCAGCTGACATGAATTGATTCATTCTTTTTTATAACTGGGTAATATTCCATCGTATATGTACCACATACATGTATCACAACTTCTTTACCCATCCATCTGTCGATTGACATCTAGATTGCTTCCATATCATAACTATTGAAAATAGTGCTGAAGTGAACACTGGGGTACAAGTGTCTTTTTGAATTATTGTTTTCTCAGGATATATGCCATGAGGAAATTGGAGATATCAGGAGAATATTTCAATGCAAAGATGGGCACAATATAGGACAGAAATGGCAAGGACCCAACATAAGCAGGAGAGATTAGGAGGTGGCAAGAATATACAGAAGAACTATACAAAAAATGTCTTAATAAACCAGATAACCATGATGGTGTGGTCACCCACCTGGAGCCAGAAATCCTGGAGTGTGAACTCAAGTAGGACCTAGGAAGCAGCACTAAAAACAAAGCTAGTGGAGGTGATGGAATTCCAGCTATTATGTCAAATGCTGAAATATGATGCTGTGAAATTGCTGCACTCAATATGCCAGCAAATTTGGAAAACTCAGCAAAGGCCAACAGGACTGGAAAAGGTCAGATCCCATTCCAATCCCAAAGAAATGCAATGCCACAGAATGTTCAAACTACTGTACATCTGCACTCATTGCACATGCTTGCAATGTGCTGCTCAAAACCCTTCAAGCTAGGTTTCAACAGTACGTAAACAGAGAGCTTCCAGATGTACAAGCTGGGTTTGTAAAAGGCAGAGGAACCAGACATCAAAATGCCAACCTCCCTTGGATCATAGAAAAAGCAAGGGAATTCCAGCAAAACATCTACTTCTGCTTCATTGACTCTACTAAAGCCTTTGACTGTGTGGATCACAAAAAAATTGTGGAAAATTGTTAAAGAAATGGGAATACCAGACCACCTTACCTGCCTCCTGAGAAGCCTGTATACAGGTCAAGAAGCAACAGTTAGAACTAGACATGGAAGAACAGAGTGTTGTTTTACAGGTAAATGTTTAGCCTCATTCATACTTTATTTTTCATCATGACTTATTCTTACTAAATAAACTTTGAATTTACTTATTAAGTATATTCTATTTAGAAACAATTTTATGAAATTTTATAAAATAGAATATTATAAAATTTTATAAATAGAACTCTATAAATTCTTTTTATAAATAAAATCTGCTCTATTACTAAGAATAGAAGTGTCTTTCTCAGATGAAATTTCTCCTTGCCCTACTCACTTTCTGGTATATCTTATGGATGCAAACTATTAATTTTGATCTTCTAATTTTCCATTTCTCAAATTGGTCAAATTTCTTGTATCATTTTACTTCATCCCATTAATCTTATCTCACAATTTTTTTCAGTGTTTGCTAAGCATCTTTCATGTGTCCTGAGATACATATTTTTTTTTTTCTGTTCAACTTTGCTATGAGGGAAATATTTGAATAATTGATTCAGAAAGGAAAGGTCAGCTGAGTGGGACACCGTATTTTGCAATGATTGCTCTTTTGTCCTGGCAGTCGGTAGATTGTCTCCAAAGCTGGGAGAGGAATGTTTCAAGGCTTTCTTTTCACCGTATCTCCTGCTTTATTGGCAGTTTGTAAAATCTTCTCATTGTTCTTCATATTTTAAACCTAAAAATTTAAAGATTTCAAACATGAAAAGTAGAGGCCAGAATGCTGTGTTTCTACTGAAAGAGATTCTGTTATCATTTAAATCTATTCCAAGAAAACATTGCAGCTAAAATAAAAGTTTGCCAACTAATTTAGTCAACTCCTCCCCCTCCAAAAAACAGGTGACTGTTATTTGTCAAGTGCTTGTTTAAATACTTTACACATATAATCACATTTAATTATTTCAAAAATTCTATGACAGAGGTATAATTCTATAGCTATTTCTCATGAGATATCTGAGCTTTAAAAAGATTAAATAGCAGGATCAAAGAGCAAAGAAATGACAGATTTGGAATTTAGATACATATACCTCTAACCTTAAAGCCCAATTTTAATTCCTTACAGATTTGGCCTTCTCCATTTGCCTTAATAACAACTATTTCAGATGACTGAACTTCTGTGTCTTAATTTGTAGGCTTTTAGTTTCTCTTGCACTTAATCATGCATTTCTATGAATTACCTTGATTTGAAATACTGGCTTTTTGTGCTAGGGTATTAATTCTCTTGTCTTCCATCAATGTTTTCACTTTATCCTGCATTTTCAACTTTGATATTATCTTTCTAGTGTTACGGTATATTTTTTACAGACATATTCTTCTTTGAATCCTATCATGTTTTTTGAGAGAGAGTTCATACTGAAGGTCTCATGTGGGTCTATCCTTGCTCTTCTTTCTCATTTACTACTACTACACTTGATATACATTTTTGTTTTGTTTTGTTCTGAAATTTGTTCCTGGCTTCTTGTGCTTGACTTGTTGAGCATTTATTATTTTGTTATTCTTTGTTTAATTTTATTACATTTTTGCATTGTTATTTTAAGGTTTTTTAAATATATTATATGTTATACTAATAGAATAAATATCATGCATGCTCTTTTGCCAATGGAATATATTCTTATAACAGTTTGAGAATAATTTTTATGAATTTCATAATCATAGGAAGGATTATAAATACAAACTCTGCAGTAATTGTGCTTATGCAATTAGGGAGAAAGGAACTCAGACAAAATCAATGCTCTTGGTTCCCTCTCAAAGGCAATTTGTTCTCCATCATGTTCCATCTCAAATCCTTTCATATAGAATCATTTTGCAAAGGGGTTAATTTTTCCACAAAATCAATTTTTTTAAGACTAACTAGTTTTGTTCTGATACAAACAAGATAGAAATATATTACATATATTTTAGGTAGTTAATTTTTCCCTGTATGGGGTCATAGGTTTTTATTAATTTAAATGGTGACTATATTGCTTGATGCAAGAGTGAGAAATGAGTGTTAGGTATTAAAGCTAAAAATATAGAGCCAGTATGTTTTATATTTATGTAAAGAAATGTCAGCATTTTTTTTTTAGTGTTAACAAATTGAGAACTTAAGAGTGAAGTCTGTATACATTATATACTCAAACACAATAGCTAACTTTAAAAAATCACCAAAGATTCAAATATTACTTAAATATACCCTTTCTTTTATTTATAAAGACAACAGAATCTTTAGAAATTAAATATTTGGAAAGAGGACCTTACCTCTAATTTAGAATCACATCAAAATTTTCAGTTTCAACTTCTATATTTTTAATTTCAAATTTCCTATTTTAAAGAAAATATTGTGATAACAGAAATAGCTCAAAATGCTTATATTCACCAATATTATCCCTCAAAATTTGCTTTGTGATATTTGATTAAATCATATTGTTTTATAAACAGATGATAACCTATTCTTATAGGATTAAATATGAATGTGGCACATTTAAGGAGAAGTAAACTCCACTACTTTGGCCACCTTATGTGAAGAGTTGACTCATTGGAAAAGACTCTGATGCTGGGAGGGGTTGGGGCAGGAGGAGAAGGGGACAACAGAGGATGAGATGGCTGGATGGCATCACTGACTCGATGGATGTGAGTTTGAGTGAACTCCGGGAGTTGGTGATGGACAGGGAGGCCTAGCGTGCTGCGATTCATGGGGTCACAAAGAGTTGGATATGACTGAGCTACTGAACTGAACTGAAACCCTCAATTAAAGAATCCTGTAAGGAAAGATGCCAACACATTTATTCATTTTATTTTTTTAACCGGTAATCATAAACTTTGTTATCAAGAGAATATCCATAGTTTGAAGTATTTTTTTAAGCTTTCTATTTTATATTGGAGTATAGCTGGTCAACAGACTTTCCTGGTAGCTCAGCTGGTAAAGAATCCACCTGCAATCCACCCGGTTGGATTTCCCAGTTGAGAAGCTTCCCTGGAGAAGGGTGAGCTACCTACTCTAATACTCTTGGGCTTTCCTGGTGGCTCAGAGGGTAGGAAAAAAAAAAAAAATCTGCCTGAAATGCAGGAGACCTGAATTCGATCCCTGGGTTGGGAAGATCCCCTGGAGGAGTGCATGCAACCCCCTCCAGTATTCTTGCCTGGAAAATCCCCATGGACAGGGGAGCCTGGCGGGCTACAGTTCATGGGATCGCACAGAGCCGGGCACAACTGAGCAACTAAGCGTAACACAAAGCCAGTCAACAATGTTGTGATAGTTTCAGGTGGACGGCAAAGGGACTCAACCTTACTGATAACAAAGAAACTTAACAGTGTATATTAATTAAAAAAAAAAAAAAACTAAAGGAGTTGTTAAAAATGCTGATCACATATTCTCTAATAAGGACAATTATTTTTATCATATAAGCTTACATTCATGAATAACAGGTACTATACAGTGACCCTAAACTATGTTTCTAGGTTCTCTTCAGTAACAAATTTTTGTTTGGATCAATATTCTGTATCAATCCCAAATTGTGTTCAGGTTTCTGGAATGTCATTGCCTCATACCAAGATCTTTGATTCTCATTTCAGGTTGTTCCTTACCATGACCCTAAATTTCTCAGTTTTTCCATTTTAATTTGGTAAAAATCAGGTAATTTAAGCATGAAGTCTTATCAGTGACCCCCAGGAAAATGTTAGCTTCTTGCCTTTTATATATAACATAATTGACTGTTTCCAACTACAACTCACTATCTTTCAAACTCAGCTGTTCAACATCTTATGTCTGTCTCTGCTTATCTTTCTTCCAAAATCAGCATTCTGTACAATGAAAGAACATTCAAAAAAAAAAAAAAAAGAAAGAACATTCATTTTAAAGTTCATCTTTTGTTGGAAAATTCATTCATTTTGAAATTCATTTTTTGGGGGGAAAATTTTTTTGCTTCTCAAAGTTGTATCTTAACATGGATACTACTGTTGTATATTACCATAAATGGAAATTCTGTGGGACAATGTCATAATATTTCCTTAATGTCATGTAAGCTTCCACCCATGACCATAACCTCTAAATAGAATTTCTCTTTAGTTATCCCGTATGTATGCAATAGCATGTAAGTTAAAGATAAGAGGTGTGAGTGTGTTATTTATTGTCAAATGATTATATGACTAAGCAATCAAAATTTATTGAATAACCTTTAGTATTCAGCTCCCCAGGTCAGTAGGTGCCCAATATGCTACTGGAGATCAGTGGAGAAATAACTCCAGAAAGAATGAAGGGATGGAGCAAAAGCAAAAAGAATACCCAGCTGTGGATGTGACTGGTGATAGAAGCAAGGTCCGATGCTGTAAAGAGCAATATTGAATAGGAACCTGGAATGTCAGGTCCATGAATCAAGGCAAATTGGAAGTGGTCAAACAAGAGATGGCAAGAGTGAATGTCGACATTCTGGGAATCAGCGAACTGAAATAGACTGAATGGGCGAATTTAACTCAGATGACCATTATATCTACTACTGCAGGCAGAAATCCCTCAGAAGAAATGGAGTGGCCATCATGGTCAACAAAAGAGTCTGAAATGCAGTACTTAGATGCAATCTCAAAAACGACAGAATGATCTCTGTTCGTTTCCAAGGCAAACCATTCAATATCACAGTAATCCAAGTCTATGCCCCAACCAATAACACTGAAGAAGCTGAAGTTGAACGGTTCTGTGAAGAACCTACAAGACCTTTTAGAACTAACACCCAAAAAAGATGTCCTTTTCATTATAGGGAACTGGAATGCAAAAGTAGGAAGTCAAGAAACACCTGGAGTAACAGGCAAATTGGGCCTTGGAATACTGAATGAAGCAGGGCAAAGACTAACAGAGTTTTGCCAAGAAAATGCACTGGTCATATCAAACACCCTCTTCCAACAAGACAAGAGAAGACTCTACACATGGACATCACCAGATGGTCAACACTGAAATCAGATTGATTATATACTTTGCAGCCAAAGATGGAGAAGCTCTATACAGTCAGAAAAAATAAGACCAGGAGCTGATGGTGGCTCAGACCATGAACTCCTTATTGCCAAATTCAGACTTAAATAGAAGAAAGTAGGGAAAACCACTAGACCATTCAGGTATGACCTAAATAAAATCCCTTATGATTATACAGTGGAAGTGAGAAGTAGATTTAAGGGCCTAGATCTGATAGATAGAGTGCCTGATGAACTATGGAATGAGGTTCATGACATTGTACAGGAGACAGGGATCAAGACCATCCCCATGGAAAAGAAATGCAAAAAAGCAAAATGGCTGTCTGGGGAGGCCTTACAAATAGCTATGAAAAGTAGAGAAGCGAAAAGCAAAGGAGAAAAGGAAAGATACAAACATCTGAATGCAGAGTTCCAAAGAATAGCAAGAAGAGATAAGAAAGCCTTCTTCAGCGATCAATGCAAAGAAATAGATGAAAACAACAGAATGGGAAAGACTAGGGATCTCTCCAAGAAAATCAGAGTTACCAAAGGAACATTTCATGCAAAGATGGGCTCGATAAAGGACAGAAATGGTATGGACCTAACAGAAGCAAAAGATATTAAGAAGAGATGGCAAGAATACACAGAAGAACTGTACAAAAAAGATCTTCATGACCCAGATAATCACGATGGTGTGATTACTGACCTAGAGCCAGACATCCTGGAATGTGAAGTCAAGTGGGCCTTAGAAAGCATCACTACGAACAAAGCTAGTGGAGGTGATGAGCTATTCCAAATCCTGAAAGATGATGCTGTGAAAGTGCTGCACTCACTATGCCAGCAAATTTGGGAAACTCAGCAGTGGCCACAGGACTGGAAAAGGTCAGTTTTCATTCCAATCCCAAAGAAAGGCAATGCCAAAGAATGCTCAAACTACCGCACAAGTGCACACATCTCACATGCTAGTAAAGTAATGCTCAAAATTCTCCAAGCCAGGCTTCAGCAATATGTGAACTGTGAACTTCCTGATGTTCAAGCCGGTTTTAGAAAAGGCAGAGGAACCAGAAATCAAATTGCCAACATCCGCTGGATCAAGGAAAAAGCAAGAGAGTTCCAGAAAAGCATCTAATTCTGCTTTATTGACTATGCCAAAGCCTTTGACTGTGTGGATCACAAGAAACTGTGGAAAATTCTGAAAGAGATGGGAATACCAGAAGACCTGATCTGCCTCTTGAGAAACCTATATGCAGGTTAGGAGGCAACAGTTAGAACTGGACATGGAACAACAGACTGGTTCCAAATAGGACAAGGAGTTCGTCAAGGCTGTATATTGTCACCCTGTTTATTTAACTTATATGCAGAGTACATCATGAGAAACGCTGGACTGGAAGAAACACAAGCTGGAATCAAGATTGCTGGGAGAAATATCAATCACCTCAGATATGCAGATGACACCACCCTTATGGCAGAAAGTGAAGAGGAGCTAAAAAGCCTCTTGATGAAAGTGAAAGAGGAGAGTGAAAAAGTTGGCTTAAAGTTCAACATTCAGAAAAGGAAGATCATGGCATCCGGTCCCATCACTTCATGGGTAATAGATGGGGAAACAGTGGAAACAGTGTCAGACTTTATTTTTCTGGGCTCCAAAATCACTACAGATGGTGACTGCAGCCATGAAATTAAAAGACGCTTACTCCTTGGAAGGAAAGTTATGACCAACCTAGATAGCATATTCAAAAGCAGAGACATTACTTTCCCAACAAAGGTCTGTCTAGTCAAGGCTATGGTTTTTCCTGTGGCCATGTATGGATGCGGGAGTTGGACTGTGAAGAAAGCTGAGAGCCAAAGAATTGATGCTTTTGAACTGTGGTGTTGGAGAAGACTCTTGAGAGTCCCTTGGATTGTAAGGAGATCCAGCCAGTCCCTTCTGAAGGAAATCAGCCCTGGGATTTCTTTGGAAGGACTGATGCTAAAGCTGAAACTCCAGTTCTTTGGCCACCTCATGTGGAGTTGACTCATTGGAAAAGACTCTGATGCTGGGAGGGATTGGGGGCAAGAGGAGAAGGGGACGACAGAAGATGAGATGGCTGGATGGCATCACTGACTCGAAGGACGTGAGTTTGAGTGAACTCCGGGAGTTGGTGATGGACAGGGAGGCCTGGCGTGCTGTGATTCATGGGGTCGCAAAGAGTCGGACACGACTGAGCGACTGATCTGATCTGATCTGATTCAGCATTGTATCAAATACTTGGATATGTCACTAGCACCTAGACATTAAGAATACTAGCTCTTGTTTATCAAGGTAAAACACACCTCTCCTGAAATACATAACATTTTTCAAGTATGTGAAATTCAACACACATTTCTCAAAACTACCCAAAATCTCTCTAATAGGTTCTCTGTTTCCTTTATTCTGTTCCTTATAGGTCAGAGGCTGGCCAAAGATCTTTAGCTTTCTTTTTTTTTTTCCTGGCAAAAAAGTCCACTGATTTTCTAAATGTCAGAATGCTTCTGATTTTTTAAAAATCTGAATCTTATATTCATAATCATTTCTTTTTACCTAAAGAAAATATGTCTTGATATTAAAAACCTGAATCAATAGTTCATGTTTCTGTGATAATGTAGTAAGGAGTAGATATTGCTTTTAATTTTAAAGTTAATACATAGAAAGCTAACTTTTTTCTTGGTTCAAGCTTTTAAAAATATATACTTACACAGAAAAGCCAAATGCGACTATAGCTAATATATCTTGAATCAAATAAACTCTCTATCAGAGGCTAGCCAAATGATATTGAGAGAGTCATTTCCTAGGCAGGTTGATAAGAAATCTAGGGGTCCCCAAGGAGAGAGGGGTCTGGAATTCTCAAGGAGGAAGAAAGGACAAACTTTTCACAGTCTTTGTAGACCAGGACCTGGGAACTGGAGTCGATGAAAATGAGGAGGTAACAGGCAGGAAGGCCAGGGGTCTCCAAATGGAGGACATAGCCTGCAAGTGTCAGACATTTTTATCTCTCTTAAGCGGCAGGAGGAAACAAACTAGCAATATTTTTTTCCTTCTCTATACAAATTTAAAGGGAGGTTTCTCTTAAAATACTGTGTTGCCATAATGACACCTGGTTTCGCCTGAAGTTAGCTATTCTTGAGCCTAGAGATAACCAATGCCTTTTTCTTATGGAAATGTTTGTCTTAAGCTATGCTAATGTACTACGCCTTTACCCCAAACTCTGTCTCCAAGTCGGTTCCGCCTCTTGGCCCAGAACCTACTTGACAAACCAGTATGTTATACTCAGATATTGTTCCCCTAATCTATGTAAATGAAACTATTTGTATGGTGGTCTGCCCTTCTTTAAGATTCAAGTTAATCATTTTATGGCCCAGGATAAACCATTTGGTGGCCAAGATTATCCCAAAATGCATCTTATGGGCAAGGGACCTGGTGCTATTCTGAATTTAAGACATTCCTTTCTTTCATTAACAGACTGCTAGTGACTATATAACATCCAGCTGAAGACTAGCAGGGGGGTACTCTTTCTGCCCCCTTCTGATGCCTATGTCAGAAGCTTTCTCTATCTCCTTTACACTTTAATAAAACTTTATTACACAAAAGCTCTGAGCGATCAAGCCTCGTCTCTGGCCCCGGATTGAATTCTTCTCCTCCAGGGGCCAAGAATCCCGGTGTATCCGTGTGATTCAACAACAACCTTTCAATATCTCTAATGACTGAACTTCTGTGCCATTCTGTCCAGAATTATCAGCAAAGACTTGAGTAATAACTAGTGAATATTCCTTCTACCTGCCTTAGGAAGTGGGGTAGAAGGCCCCCAGGGACTTTCATCATCACTTTTAGTGACAGTCTTCCCTATTAAAGTGATTTGGCCAAGGAAAAGATCTGACGAACTTGTTTACTACCTAAGTATTCTAACCAATAATAATTAGGTATCTGAAGCGTCTGCTAAAATGTGAATTTTAAAAGGATAGTTTTTCAGCTTTAGAAAATGGTAGATATGTCCTCATTTCAAATGCACATGTGCAATTTATTGCTCCTATCTGAAACTGACATGCCCTGGGGTTCTTCTCTGTATTAAGAAACTCACCTGGATCTACAGATTTATTGATTTCGAAAAATGCAAACAGCTTTAATTGAGTGCCAGGAGACCAGAAGTGTCTACTCAGGCCTGTCATTGACGTCTTTTTTAGGCATTTATTGATCATTATTGTGACTCAGTTTCCCTATCAGGAAGTGGAGTGAGGGAAAATACACACATAATATTGTATACAGAAGTATATATATATATACAGTTCAGTTCAGTTGCTCAGTCATCTCTGACTATTTGCTACCCCATGGACTGCAACATGCCAGGCTTCCCTGTACATCACCAACTCCCAGAGTTTATCCAAACTCATGTCCATTGAGTCAGTGATGCCATCCAACCATCTCATCCTCTGTTGTAACCTTCAATGTTTCCCAGCATCAGGGTCTTTTCCAATGAGGCAGTTCTTCACATTAGGTAGCCAAAGTATTGGAGAAGGCAATGGCAACCCACTCCAATACTCTTGCCTGGAAAATCCCATGGATAGAGGGGCCTGGTGGGCTGCAGTCCATTGGGTCGCTAGGAGTCGGACATGACTGAGCGACTTCACTATTTTTTCACTTTCATGCACTGGAGAAGGAAATGGCAACCTACTCCAGTGTTCTTGCCTGGAGAATCCCAGGGACGGGGGAGCCTGGTGAGCTGCCATCTATGGGGTCGCACAGAATCGGACACGACTGACGTGACTTAGTAGCAGCAGCAGCAGCCAAAATATTGGAGTTTCAGCTTCAGCATCAGTTCTTCCAATGAATATTCAGGACTGATTTCCTTTAGGATGGACTGGTTGGATCTCCTTGCAGTCCAAGGGACTCTCAAGAGTCTTCTCCAACACCACAGTTCAAAAGAATCAGTTCTTAGGCACTCAGCTTTTTATAGTCAAACTCTCACATCCATACATGACCACTGGAAAAGTCATAGCTTTGACTAGATGGACCTTTGTCAATAAAGTAATATCTGTTTTTATTATGCTTTTATATACATATATGTATATAAAGTTCACACTCACACTGTAAGGAATATGGTAGGATGCAGATACTATATTTATATGAGCCATTTTTGTAGTAATCTTGGAAATACTAACATTTGAATACTTAGTTTCAAAATTTTACCAAGGTTTATTCCTTCCTCCAATATCTATTTCCATACTATAAGCATCTTGATAATTTATCAAAGCATTTTCAAATTTCTGAGAAACAAATATGTGATTTATATGCATCTATGCTAGAATCTTCCAAATATTCTTTTGCAAGAAAGATAAACCAACTTGCAGTTTCTCCCACAGCTATTCTTGGTTAGGCAGCACAAGAGCTATATAGGAACATGGTGTAATTGAAAGTTAATGTATTCATCTTCTTATTTGCCTAGTTCTTCTGTTCTCTGGTGGCTTAGACAGTAAAGCTTCTGCCTGTAATGCGGGAGACCCGGGTTCAATCCCTGGGTTTGGAAGATCCCCTGGAGGAGGAAATAGCAACCCACTCCAGTACTCTTGCCTGGAAAATTCCACGGACTGAGTAGCCTGGTAGGCTACAGTCCATGGGGTCACAAAGAGGTGGACACAACTGAGCGACTCCACTTCATTTCACTTCTTCTGTTCAGTGTCAAATAGAAAACTACAGAGTTTAAAAGAATCAGCATAACTTCTAACTTTTGTGTTTTGCAATCTCCCTTTGCTCTTAAGAACAGAGATAGGCAAACAATGGCCAAATTTGACTCATCACGCCACCTTTTTTTTTTGTAAATTAAGTTATTGAAACTATTTACTTACTTATCATCCGTGGATGCTTTTGTGCTACAACTCAGATTTGAGTGTTTGTCAAATATAGAAAAAGGTCCTCAAAGCCCCAAATATTTATTATCTGCCCCTATACAAATAAAATATGTGCATGCCAGGTCTAAATCATTTTATTCTTTTACAAAGCAGTGAAGAGGCAGCATTTTGTAATGGTGAAAAGCATGGATTCGATGTCAGAAATTCTTCATGTCTCAAACCTCAATTTGTTTACATATCAAAAATGACAAATTACCCTTGTCTTTTATTGTGAAAGGACTTTAGAGTCTGAGAAGTTGGGTCTTGCATCCCTTGAATATCTAAATATTTAGGCCAGAATTAGCTCTTCCCTAATCCATGAGTTTACTTAAGTGTGAGTAAAATATGATGCTTCATTAGTACAGACTGCTATGTAGAATCCTGAAGTAGATCATGTGGAAAAGAAAATGATGGAGCAATAAAGCTCTATTTCATTAGCTGTATTGTCTGGGAGGATGTAAACATTTTGAAACATGAGTCATGTATTGTCACTCCTCTACTCAAGACTGCATAGCTCCTCATTTCAAGTAATTCTACAGAAGAGAAAGCCCTGATCACAATCTCAAAATATATTGTCAGTGGTGAACTAAAACTACAAGAATGCCTATGAACAGTTTAGCAATATTTCAAATTGGTCCAGCCTCCAGCTCTAGCACCCTGAAAAAAAAAAGTGTCATAATTCAGTCCCTACTGTTATTTAAGTACAAAATATTTGGCAGAAAAATTTAAAAACTGCAAGGCACATGAAATGCCGAAACAATAATTTTTAAGTGACGTAGTAAAAAAGAGAAACAGTGAAGAGAAGAAACATATATGGTTTGATGACGCAAGTACACATGGTATTAGTTAGGTGATAAGGAGATGAAAGTATTATCTTAGTTCACTTGGACTGCTGTAACAGAAAAACACAGACTGGTAGCTTATAAGCAAGAGAAATTTATTACACTTGTGGATGATGGAATATCTAAATCATGGTAGTGGCAGATTCAGTGTCTGGTGAAAATCTACTCCTATTTCATATGATGAAACTTCCCAGCTATGACATCACAAGGCAGAGAGAAGGGACCAGGGAACACCGTGGAGTCTCGTGTATAAGATCACTGACTCTGCTCAGGAGGCTCTACTCTCACGAATAGATCTCCTCCCCAAGACTCCACCTGCTAATAGCATCACATCAGCATAAATATTCAGCATTTCAAATTCATTAATTTGGGCAGGGGGGACAATATTCAGACTGTAACAAGTGTCTTTTAGAAATTGTGGATAACATGCAAGACAAAATATTGAGAATATATAAAACAAACAAATGGAATTGTATAAATGAAAAAAAAATAAGTTATCAAAACTGAACTTATTTGTTGTATTTAACAACAGATTAACACAGCAGAATAATGAATCCACACATCTGGAGACTTATTAATAGAATATATCTAAACTGAGATGAAAACAAAGCCTAAAGAAAAGAGAGTATCTGATCTGTGGGGAAGTGAAAGGAGATGAGAGATAATAGGTTAGAAAAAATATGAAAAGATAAAATGGGCAAGGTCTTCCAAAATTCAATTGTGAGAAATCAACCCACAAATCCAGGAATCTCATCAAACATCTCATCTTGGATTTATCTTTAAAAAAAAAAAAAAAAAATGACTAGGCACATCACAGTCAATCTGCTGAAAACTATAATAAAAAGCTAGTCTTAAAAGCAACAAGAAGAAACAAAAGACACATTAACACAGCAACAAAGGGCCCTGCTTAACAGAAAAAAACTGAGAAGCTAAAACAAAATGCAACATCTTTAAAAGTGCTAAAAGAAAAGGAAATATGAGTTTAGAATGTTATATACAGTAGAAATATGCTCCCCAAATGTGGAATAAAGGCATTTTTCTTACTTTTTAATTAAAATATAACTGATTTTCAATATCGTGTTATTTTCAGGTATACAACATAGTGATTCAATATTTTTATAGTTATACTCCATTTAAAGTATTGGCTGTATAAAGTATGTGCTATGCAATATATTCTTGCTTATTTACTTTATACATAATGGTTTATGCATCTTAAAACCCTACCCTTATCTTACCCTTCTCCCCGTTGTTCACCCCAGTGGTAACTACTAGTCTGCTCTCTATATCTTTGAGTCTCTTTCTGTTTTATTATACATTATTTATTTGTTTATTTTTCAGATTCCACACATGTGACAACATACATTTTTGTCTTTTGCCAGCCAACATTTCATTAAGCATAGTACCCAGCAGGTCCTGTTGCAAATGTTGTTGCAGATGGCAAAATTTCATTCTTTTTTATGGATGAATATTATTCCACTTTGCATATGTGTGTGTGTATACATTCATCAATTGACAGATACACGTTGCTTCTTTATCTTAGCTATCCAAAGTAATGCTGCTATGAACACTGGCACGCATGTGTCTCTTCAAATTAGTGTTTTTGTTTTCTTGGATATATACTCAGGCGTGGAAATTGTGGTTCATATTATAGTTCTAATTTAAATTTTTTGACAACCCTCCATACTACTGATATTTTCCATAATGGTTGAGCCAATTTACATTCCCACCAACATCATAAAAGTTCCCTTTTCTCCATATCCTCTCCAGCATTTGTTATTTTTGATATTTTTGACAACAGTCATCCTGACAGGCATGATGTGATAACCTGTAGTTTTGACCTGCATTTCCCCGATGATTACCAGTGTTGAGCATCTGTCCATGAGCCTGTTGGCCAACTAAGTATCCTCTTTGGAAAAATATTTATTCAGGTGTTCTTTCCAGTTTTGAATCAGGATATTGTTGTGTGGCTTTTTCAATTTGAGTTGTATGAGTTATATATATACATACATATATATATATATATATATATATTTGTATTATATACTGTGAATTTTATCACAGCTGTCCTCAGCCTTTTGGGCACCAGGGACTGATGACTGGTTTAATGGAAGATAATTTTTCCACAGATGGTGGGGCAGGAGATGATTCAGGCGGTAATGCGAAGGATGGAGGGGATGGTTCAGGTGGTAATGTGAGCATTGGGGAGTGATGGGAAGCAGTGGATGGAGATTTGCTCTTTTGCCCGTTGCTCACCTCCTACTGTGTGACCCAGTTCCTAGCAGGCCGTGGACTGGGGTACCCATCTGCGACCTGGGAGTTGGGGATATCTGCTTTATCAGACATAACATTTGCAAATATTTCCTCCCATTCAGTAGATTGTATTTTTGAGGGGTGGCGGGGTCAATGATTTTCTTTGCTGTGCAAAAATCTTTGAAGTTCCATTTTTAAATTTTTGCTTTTGATTCCTTTGCCTTGTAAAGGAAATCCAAAAAAATATCACTTCAACTTATGTCAAAGCGTGCTCTATGTTTTGTTCTAGGAGTTTTATGATTTCCAGCCTTACATTTAGGTCTTTAATTCATTTTGAATGTGTTTTGTGTATTATACAGCTTCCCTGGTGGCTCAGATGGTAAAGCATCTGCCTGCAATGCAGGAGACCCGGGTTCGATCCCTGGGTCAGGAAGATCCCCTGGAGAAGGAAATGGCAACCCACTCCAGTACTCTTGACTGGAAAATCCCATGGACGGAGGAGCCTGGTAGGCTACAGTCCATGAGGTCATAAAGAGTTGGACACGACAGAGCGACTTCACTTTCTTTTCTTTCTTGTCTAATTATGTTTTTGTTTTGTTTTTTAACACATAGCTTTCTAGGTTTCCAAGCACCACTTTTTGAAGACTGTCTTTTCTCCATTGTATATTCTTGGCTCCTTTGTTGTCAGAAATTAATTGAAAATAAGTGTGTGAGCTTATTTTGAGGCTCTCTATTCTGTTCCATTGATACATGTGCTTGTTTTTGTGCCAGAACCATACTGTTTCCATTACTGTAGCTTTATAATATAATCTAAAGTCAGAGCGTGGGATACCTCCAGCTTTGTTCTTTATTCTCAAGATTGTTTTGACTGTTTAAGGCCTTTCTGGTTCCATGTAAATTTTAGGATTATTTGGTCCAGTTCTGTGAAAAGTATCATGGGTGTTTTGATAGGGGTTTCTTTAAATTAATAGATTGCTTTGGGTAGTATCCTCAAGGGAATTCATACTAATGGAGACAACTATGTAGAGGTAATACCTCATAGTAAGTAAAGCTGTAAAGAGAGGCCGTTGCTGTTTAGTAATCAAGTTGTGTCCAACTCTTTTGTAACTCCATGTACAGTAGCCCGCCAGGCTCCTCTGTCCATGGGGTTTCCTAGGCAAGAATACTGGAGTGGGTTGCCATTGTCTTCCCCAAGATCCCACATCTGCCTGCAATGCAGGAGACCCTGGGTCAATTTCTGGGTTGGGAAGACCCTCTGGAGAAGACATAGGCTACCCACTCTGGTATTCTTGGACTTCCTTGGTGACTCAGCTGGTAAAGAATCTGCCTCCAGTGCAGGAGACCTGGGTTTGATCCCTTGGTTGGGAAGATCCCCTGGAGAAGGGAACGGCTACCCACTCCAGTATTCTAGCCTGGAGGATTCCATGGACTGTATAGTCTATGCGGTAGCAAAGAGTCGGACACAACTGAGCAACTTTCAGTTTCACTTGGGTAATATGGACAATTATAATCATGTTGATTCTTCCAATCAATAAGTGTTGTCTAACATGCTGTTTAAGGCAATATTTCTTTGTTGATTTTATGTCTGAGTGACCTATCCATTGACCTAAGTGGAATGTTAAAATTCCTTACTTATTATCGTATTATTGTCCAGTTCTTTATATCTGTTAATATATGATTTATATACTTTAGGTGCTCCTACACTGGATGCATGCCCTGGAGGAAAGCATGGTAATCCACTCCAGTACTCTTGCTTGGAGAATCCCATGGAAAGAGGAGCCTGGCGGGCTACAGTCTATAGGGTCGCAAAGAGTCGGACACGACTGAAGTAACTCAGCATGCATGTATGCATATTAGGTGCATATGTGTTAAGGAGTATTATTGCACCTTCTTATATTGGTCCCTTTAGCATTATATTGCCTCCTTTGATTTTCAACATAGACTTTGTTTAAAAGTCTACTTTGTCTGAAATGAGCATTGCTACCCCAGCTTTCTTTTTATTTACATTTTCATAAAAGACATTTTTCCATCCTCTCACTTTCAATTGATGTGAGTCTTGAGCTCTGAAATGAGTCTCGTGGAGGCAGCATGGGTCTCGTTTGTTTGTTTTATTCAATCAGCCACACTATGTCTTTTGATTGGAGCTTTTAATCCATTGGCATTTAAAGTATGTACTTACTGCCATCTTGTCATTTGTTTTATGATTGCTTCTATAGTTCCTCTGTGTTCTTTCTTCTTCTGTTAGTTTCTTCCCTTATAGTTTAAGGTTTTTCATTAGTGATACGTTTTCACACCTTTTGCTTTTGTGTACCTATTGTAGGTTTTTGACTTGTGGTTATGGGGGTGATGTACGTTAACGTATAGGTATGTCTACTTGTTCTAAGCTAGTAATCATGTATGTTCAAACACATTCTAAAAGATCTAAATTTCTTACTCCCCTCCCTGACATTTTTTATATCATATTTTACATGTTCATGTCTGTCTCTTAACTATTGATTGTAATTATAGTTGATTTTATAATTTTGTTCTTTAGTCTTCACATTCACTTATTTTCCACAGACAGCTTCACTATATATTCATCTTTACTAGTGGGATTTTTCCTTTCCTATGAATTCTTATTTCGTGTTGTAGCTTCTTTTCCACTTTAACATTTCCTATAGGGCTGCTTTATTATTGATGGATTTTTTTTTTTTTTTTTTTTTTGCTTATCTGAGAAGTTCTTTTTCTCTTCTTCAATTTTGAATGATAACCTTTCTGGATAGAATATCCTGCATCGTAAGTTTTTCTCTTTCGGCATTTTAAATATATCATACCACTCCCTTCTTGTCTGCAAAGTTTCTGTAGAAAAACCAGCTGCTCACCTTATGAGGATTCCTTTATATGTGACTGTATGTTTTTCTCTTACTGCCTATACAATTCTCTCTTTACCTTTAACTCTTACCATTTTACATGTGATATGTCTTGGTGTGACTTTGTTTGTGTTCATCTTATTTGGGACTTTCTGTGATTTCTGTACCTGGAAAGCTGTTTCCTTCTTCAACTTCAGGAAGACTTCAAGCATTAATTCATCAAATACATTTTCTACACCTGTCTCTCTCTTTTCTCTTTCTGAGACCTCTACACTTGGTATTGTCTCAGAAGTCCCTTAAAATAGCCTCATTTTATTTTTGGCTCTTTTGATTTATTTCCATTATTCTACCATCCAGATCACTTAGGCATTCCTCTATATCACCTAGTCTGCTATTTATTCCTTCTAGTGAGTGTATTTTTCATTTTAGTTATTGTGTTCTTCAGCTCTGATGGCTCTTTGTGTATTTTCTAGGTGCTTGTTAAAATTCTTACTTTATTCAGCTCTTCCCAGTTCAGTGAGCAGTCTTACTACTAATGCTTTGAATTCTTTATGTGATAAATTATTTATCTCTATTCCATTACAACTTTTTCCAGGGATTTTTTCCTTGTCCTTTCTTTTGAAACAAATTCCTCTGTCCTCTCATTTTGTTCAACTTTATCTCTATGACATTTGGTGATACAGTTACCTAACGGCATGTCTTCATGCAGGAACGTTCCTATGCAGTCCGTGTGTGTCCAGCAACTTTGGTGGTAGAGCTGAATCTGAAGTGAGCCTGGGTCACGTCTTTCCCAGGAGTGTGCTGGCGGCTGCCAATCTGGTGAGGGATGGGGCTGGAGCCACCACCAGGGGTGAGTAGGCGCTCCCTTATGCTCAATGACCATCAGCTCCTATCAGGGTCAGGATCAAGGCCTTGGGTGCTAAATCACACTCCCTGAGGTTCAAGCCTGAGCTGGTTTCATCCCCATCTAAGCGTGCACTCTCCCGTCTAACACAGGCACTTCTGCCTTAGTGGAGAACAGGCTGGGGTAAATGGAACTGCAGTGGACACCCAGGGCAGGCCAGGTTCATGCTGGAACAGTCCCCGAAAGCCAGTCAGAACCCGGGCTGTTTCCAGTCCACTGCATCTGTGTGCTCACTGTCAACAGCTGTCCTCACTTTGTTCAGGGGCAGGGCCAGATCCAAGCTGGGTCTACTTCTTCTGGGTATGCATAACACCTTCGAGCAAGAGCAACTTTGCCTCAGTTGTTGGAGCGGGTGCAATGGTGCAGGCCAGGTCACATGGTGGTATAATCCCGACAGGCCAGTCAGAGCCCCAGGCCACTCCCAAAGCACCCCCTCTTTATGAGTGCCCTTGATGGCTACCCTTGCTGTGCTCAGAGGCAGGGCGAGATTCTAGCTGCCTCTGTCCCTACTCGTATGCATGTTGTCCTGACAACACTCTCCACTAGCCTCCACCCTAGTGGAGAGGTGCCCTGGAGCAGGAGTGGCTGGAGCAGGCACTCAGCACAAGCTGGGATAACTGCGGGGCAGTCACAGGAAATCAGTCAAAGCCGCAGATTTTCAGGCTGCTTCCTCCACCTTGTTCCTGGCAGTAAGCAAGCCTGTGTGCTCTTTATGACAGAGTCTCGATTTCCTACAGCTCTCCGGTGAGTCCTCACTGGTTTTCAAACCCGCTCAGTTCAGTTCAGTTCAGTACAGTCGCTCAGTCATGTCCGACTCTTCGCGACCCCATGAATCACAGCACGCCAGGCCTCCCTGTCCATCACCAACTCCCGCAGTTCACTCAGACTCACGTCCATCGAGTCACTGATGCCATCCAGCCATCTCATCCTCTGTCGTCCCCTTCTCCTCCTGCCCCCAATCCCTCCCAGCATCAGAGTCTTTTCCAATGAGTCAACTCTTCGCAAAGGGACTCATTTTCCCAGTGTCAGACCCCAGGGCTAGGGTACCCAATATATGGCTTAAATCTCTCACTCCCAGGAAGAAGCCCCAAGCCTTTGATATCCCTGGTTCTGACCTGATCACTTCTCCTCCCATCCTACCTGACTTCATATGGATCTTTCTTTATGACTTTGGTCATAAAAGAGACTTTATCCTAGGCTTCAGCTAGTTTTCAGTGAGACCTGCTCCACATGCAGATGCAGATGAATTTTTTATGTGTTCATGGGTGAAGGTGAGCACTAATTCTTTCTACTCTGCCATCTTCATCTTCCTCCAAGACATTTTTGCAATGACAAAGATAAAAGAATTTGTCTCCAGAAGACCTGCACTCTATGAGTTCTTTAGCCTGAAGGGAAATAATAGTAAATTGAATCCTGAATATTTTCTCTTAAGAAAGGAATGAAGATAGCTACAAAGGCTAATATATAGCAAAATATTATATAATACACATATAATATAATATAAAAGGATAGATTTAAACTTACATGACTATGAGCTATTATAAATAAAAGATAATTTATGTAATGGACTGTGGGGTTTATAAGTAGTAAAGGAAAGGATATACTATTATAAAATCTTCATACTGCTTATGAAATGGTATAGTATTATTTTAAGGGAAGTTTAAAACTACAACCCTAGAGAAACACTAATAATATGACACAAAATGATATAACTAAAAATTTATACCAGGAGATAAATTTGAAAAGAAAGAAGATAAGCACTTCACACCAAAGTCAGGAAAGAAAGCAAGGGGCAAGGAAATGATGGGAAAATATACCAAAAACCCATAACATGATAAAAAAATAAATAAGCCCAACTGTATTGATAATTATCTAATGCGGTGGAGTAAGCACAGGTCATAGATTCTCATACTGGCTAAAAACCAAGACCCAACACACTATAAATATAAAAACCAGTTGAAAAAATCTATACTGAGACAAAAAGATATACCACATTCCAATTTCAATTCCAACAGAAAAGATACTTAGAAATTGTCACTCTCATTCTTATTTAAAAAAAAAAGAAGCCAGACAAATTGAAAATCAGTTATTTTTCATGGAGAAATTAGCACAAACCCATGCCCAGATCTGGAGAGTCAGGAGCATCTTGAACACAATCCAGATCTGTTTCCCTGAACAGTGCTGTGATGCACACTGGGAACGTGACAAGCTTAGTTTTGACTAATTGCTGGATACTATTTGTGTAGGATTAAAATAGCATAAGATAAATATCCTGGGGTCCATACTGATATAAATAGAGAAATAGGACAGAAGAACGAGGACTCCCATTCAGGAATTTCCAAATAATTCACAAAGATACTCCACCAAGAAATGTGCGCGGTAACAACCCACTGTAGGTATGGGCTGAACCCCGTGACTTCTTTCCAAAGAGCACGGATGGAAATGTGGAGAGGGGAGAAAAAGAGAACCTGACAAATATCACATCAGCAGGTGATGAAAGTCAACATCAGTGGTGATAAATTCTGTTGATAGCATGTACTTTTGATATAATGTAATAAAAATGGCACATTTCTTCTGTAGGTTTCCTGCCAAAAACCCATAACCACAGCCTAATTTTGAGAAAAACTTCAGACAAATCCCAGCTGAGGGGCATTCTACAGAATGATTGACCAGTAATCCTCAAAACTGTCAAGACCATCAAAATAAGAAAAATCTAACTGTCACAACCAAGAGGAAACTAAGGAGACATGTCTTTTGAAAGTAATGTGCTTTTCTAGCTGGAATTCTGGAACAGAAAAGGTAAAGAGAGGAAAAATTAAAGAAAAACTGAGAAGAAGATAGAATTTATTAGTTAATGTACCAACATGAGTTCATTATTTATGATAAACAGATCATACTAATAAAAGATGGTAATAGGAAAAGCTGGGTGAGGGTTATATGGTAACTATACTATCTTTCAGTTTGCATATGAATCTAGCTCTGTTCTGAAATAAAAATCTTATTTAAACAAAACAACAACAGAAAGGAAACACACAGATATAGTAGATTTCAGAATGTCCTGATCAAATGGACTTGTTTAACTGTCTGTCAAGAGACAGAAGACTGAATTCATGGGGCAAAAGAATAAAAAAGGTAACTAGGGTGAGGCCAATAGAAGTACTTTTCCTTCATTTACCCCAAACTAAAAAATATTTCTAATTTTGTACTAGAGTTTTTAATCAAGAGTGAGGCAAGAAGAAGAATGGCTAAGATTTACATTGTACTATATGCAGCAGCTGCTGCTGCTGCTGCTGCTAAGTCGCTTCAGTCGTGTCCGACTCTGTGTGACCCGATAGATGGCAGCCCACCAGGCTCCCCCGTCCCTGGGATTCTCCAGGCAAGGACACTGGAGTGGGTTGCCGTTTCCTTCTCCAATGCATGAAAGTGAAAAGTGAAAGTGAAGTTGCTCAGTCATGTCCAACTCTTTGCGGTCCCGTGGACTGAAGCCCACCAGGCTCCTCCATCCATGGGATTTTCCAGGCAAGAGTACCGGAGTGGGTTGCCATTGCCTTCTCCATGTACTATATGAAAGGTTGCCAAACTAAATATTAATATTTTCCACACATGTCATGTGTAATCTTAATGAAATTGGTGTTCTCAATGGTGTCTAGGAAACAAGCTGAAGTGTGTGGAGGGAATGGTGGACAGTCTACACAGGAATAGACATCATGGGTGGGGAGGGTGCTGTTGCAGAGTAGGGAGGTGTGTGGTGGAGGATCAAGAACCCAAGAGCTCAGCCTTGGAAGGAGGAAACCTTAAGCTTTTGACAGATGGTGAAGAAAACTTTTTTTCTTAAACAAACCAGCTTCTCTTTTCGAACACCAGGGGACCTGTATCTTATAATCTTAATGAGAACACATATGCACCAGAATCAAACTACACTGCAACAATAATAAGCCACAACCCAACTATATAAAAAGCAAAAATCACTTTCAGTGTTGCAGTGTAATAAAATAGAGGATATTTAAAAGAAGATATACCAGGCAAATCGTAAACTCAAGAAAAATATCATGAGATCATTCCAAAAAAATCTCTCAAATCAAAGAATATATTTTTAAATATTAGTATTTTAAATATTTAGTATTATTTAATATTTTAATATATTAATAATTAACAATACTTAATAACTATTATACTTAAATAATTATATTATTTAATATCAGTATTTAATTTTTTAAAAAATTAGTATTTCCTAATAATAGAAGGGTCAATTCACTAATAATACATTAAAATTGTGTGCCCCTAGTAATTTAGAAGGTTATATTTTTGAAAATCTAAACATAATACAGAACTTTGGATTCTACATTGCAAAAAGTTTATAAACCTAAAGGAAGAAATAGACAAATCCACAATCGGAGATGCTGCTATTGACATCCCTCTTCATGTATTTGGTACAATATAAGATTTGAAAAAATCAGTAAAAACAAAGAGAATTTGAGCAACACTATCTCTGCTGCTGCTGCTGCTAAGTCGCTTCAGTCTTGTCCGACTCTGTGCGACCCCAAAGACAGCAGCCCACCAGGCTCCACCATCCCTGGGATTCTCCAGGCAAGAACACTGGAGTGGGTTGCCATTTCCTTCTCCAATGCATGAAAGTGAAAAGTGAAAGTGAAGTCGCTCAGTCATGTCCAACTCTTTGCGACCCCATGGATGACAGCCCACCGGGCTCCTCCATCCATGGGATTTTCCAGGCAAGAGTACTGGAGTGGGCTGCCACTGCCTTCTCCGAACACTATCTCACACGTTAGTAAAGTAATGCTCAAAATTCTCCAAGCCAGGCTTCAGCAATACGTGAACCGTGAACTTCCAGATGTTCAAGCTGGTTTTAAAAAAGGCAGAGGAACCAGAGATCAAATTGCCAACATTGGCTGGATCATTGCAAAAGCAAGAGATTTCCAGAAAATATGCCAAAGCTTTTGACTGTGTGGATCACAGCAAACTGTGGAAAATTCTGAAAGAGATGGGAATACTAGACCACCTGACCTGCCTCTTGAGAAACCTATATGCAGGTCAGCAAGCAACAGTTAGAACTGGACATGGAACAACAGACTGCTTCCAAATAGGAAAAGGAGTTCGTCAAGGCTGTATATTCTCACCCTGCTTATTTAACTTATATGGAGAATACATCATGAGAAACGCTGGGCTGGAAGAAGCACAAGCTGGAATCAAGATTGCCGGGAGAAATATCAATACCTCAGATATGCAGATGACACCACCCTTATGGCAGAAAGTGAAGAGGAACTAAAAAGCCTCTTGATGAAAGTGAAAGAGGAGAGTGAAAAAGTTGGCTTAAAGCTCAACATTCAGAAAACGAAGATGATGGCATCTGGTCCCATCACTTCATGGAAATAGATGGGGAAACAGTGTCAGACTTTATTTTTAGAGGCTCCAAAATCACTGCAGATGGTGACTGCAGCCATGAAATTAAAAGATGCTTACTCCCTGGAAGAAAAGTTATGACCAACCTAGATAGCATATTCAAAAGCAGAGACACTACTTTGCCAACAAAGGTCCATGTAGTCAAGGCTATGGTTTTTCCTGTGGTCATGTATGGATGTGAGAGTTGGACTGTGAAGAATGCTGAGTGCTGAAGAATTGATGCTTTTGAACTGTGGTGTTGGAGAAGACTCTTGAGAGTCCCTTGGACTGCAAGGAGATCCAACCAGTCCATTCTGAAGGAGATCAGCCCTGGGATTTCTTTGGAAGGAATGATGCTAAAGCTGAAACTCCAGTACTTTGGCCACCTCATGCGAAGAGTTGACTCATTGGAAAAGACTGTGATGCTGGGAGGGATTGGGGGCAGGAGGAGAAGGGGATGACAGAGGGTGAGATGGTTGGATGGCATCACTGACTCGATGGACATGAGTTTGAGTGAACTCCAGGAGTTGGTGATGGACAGGGAGGCCTGGCGTGCTGGGGTTCATGGTGTCACAAAGAGTCAGACATGACTGAGTGACTGAACTGAACTGAACTGATCAACCAACTTATCATAATGACATTTAAAGAACATGACATCCATTAATTGTTATCAAGTCCAAATAGAACTTTCAGCATGCAATATGTAAAGATGGTCCATAAAACAATTCGCATTAAGTATCAACGGACTGAAATAAAGCTGAGTATGCTATCTGTGTATAATTAATTTAATTAGAAATCAATAAGAATTATATAATTTTTAAAAACCTCCAAACATATGAAAGAGACAAGAGAGAAAAGAGAAGAAAGAGAGAGAGGGACAGATCACAAAGCAAATTAGAAAGCATTTCAAAATGGATGATAATAGAATAATATTATCAAAACACATTATGGCAAGTTAAAGCAGCACTTCCAAGGGAAATAAATGGATTTAGATACTTATATTTTTATCTTCTTCTTTTATCATCTCTATACTCTAGGGAAGAAAAGAAGTAAGTGGAGAGAAATAAGGTTTAAAAAAAATGTTTTTATATGTTTCTTCTCAGCAAAATGATTTGAGAATTCTCTTTCTGCTGGTTATACTAATATATTCGTGAATGTGTCTGTGTGTGTGTGAATGGGTGTGTTTCTACTTTCCTCTTTTTGTCGTTAAATAAGAGAGGGTCATACTTGTTTAACCCTAACTGGATAGTTCAGTCCATTTGAATTTGAAGTTACTACTAATAGGTGTGCACTTACTGCCATTTCCTTAATTGTTTTCTGACTGTTTTCATAGCGCTCCTCTCTTTTTTTCTCTTTCTCTTTCTCTCTTCCCTTGAGGTCTGATTGTTCTCTTCAGTGCTATGCTTCTTTTTTTTTCTCTTTTCTTTTTCTTTTGTGTATTTGTTATTTGTGTGTGTGTGTGGTTACCATGAGCTTCACATGTAACATCCTATATATACAACAGTTTCTTTCAAGTTTATGGTGACTCAATTTTGAACACAAACCAAAGCTTTACACATTAACTCCTCCCCATGTTTTATATTTTGAAAACACATTTGTCTTTTTATTTTGGGTATTCCTTGACTAATTATTATATTTTTAATTAACTTTATTTATTTTTGTCTTTTACCCTTAGTACTTGATTATAAATGATTAATTCACTCCATTATTATTTCCAGTTTCTGGTGACATTTTTACTTTAGTGTGTTTTCTTATTCTTAATAAGTGCCTTTTTTTAGCTTAGAGAAATTCCTTTAACATTTCCTATAAGGCCATGTTAGTGGTGATGAATTTCTTTAACTGCTGCTTATCTGTAGAACTCTTAATCTCTCCTTCAGTTCTGAATGGTAACCTTGTGGGCAGGGTATTGTTAGTTGATGGCTTTTTACTTTTAACATTTTGTACATGTAATGTCACTCCTTTATTGCCTATTAACTGTCTGCTGAAAAATCTCCTCACATCCTTATGAGGTTTTTCTCGTGTGTAAGTTGCCTTTAACTTGCTGCTTTTAAGATTCTCTCCTTATCCTTAACTTTTACTATTTTAGTTATAATGTACCTTGATGTGTTTTTTTCTATCACTTTTCTCTTTCTTCTCCTTCTGGAACTCCAGTAATGCAAATATAATCTGCTTGATGTTTTCCCAGAGGTCCCTTGAAATATCCTCATTTCTTCTAGTTATTTCACTTGCTGTGCTATCTGGGCATTTTCCATTGCTTTGTCTTTCAACTCACTGATTTGTTCTTCTGTTTCATCCATTCTGTTGTTAAAACCCTCTAGTGTATTTTTCATTTCAGTTATACGCATTTTTTTTTCCATTTTTTTTTAATTTTTTTATTTTTAAACTTTACATAATTGTATTAGTTTTGCCAAATATCAAAATGAATCTGCCACAGGTATACCTGTGTTCCCCATCCTGAACCCTCCTCCGTCCTCCCTCCCCACACCATCCCTCTGGGTCGTCCCAGTGCATCAGCCCCAAGCATCCAGTATCGTGCATCAAACCTGGACTGGCAACTCCTTTCATACATGATATTTTACATGTTTCAATGCCATTCTCCCAAATCTTCCCACCCTCTCCCTCTCCCACAGAGTCCATAAGACTATTCTATACATCAATGTCTCTTTTGCTGTCTCGTACACAGGGTTATTGTTACCATCTTTCTAAATTCCATATATATGCGTTAGTATACTGTATTGGTGTTTCTCTTTCTGGCTTACTTCACTCTGATTAACAGGCTCCAGTTTCATCCACCTCATTAGAACTGATTCAAATGTATTCTTTTTAATGGCTGAGTAATACTCCATTGTGTATATGTACCATAGCTTTCTTATCCATTCATCTGCTGATGGACATCTAGGTTGCTTCCATGTCCTGGCTATTATAAACAGTGCTGCGATGAACACTGGGGTACACGTGTCTCTTTCCCTTCTGGTTTCCTCAGTGTATACACATTTTTATATCTATTATAAAAGTTACATACACACATATATATACATATATGTTTCAATTTTTTTTTAATATAGTCTACCTCTTTTTTGAAGTTCTTAATGTGTTCCACCATTCTTATTCTGAGATCGGTGAACATCTTTACAATCTATATTTTGAATTCTTTATCAGGCGGGTTGCTTTTCTCCATTTCCTTAAGGTAATTTTCCTGGGGTTTTGCCTTGTTCTTTGAGTTGTAACATATTCCTCTGTCTTCATTTGCCAGTCTCTCTGGGATTGCCTATAAATTCAGGTGAAGCATCCACAGTTTCCAGTCCTGAGGGAGTGGTTCTGTTTAGAAGCAGTTTTTTCTGTGTGGTCCAGAAGTGTGGTCTCCTCTGGCGTCCAAAGCTAGGCACTCACTGGATTTCCCTGTGTGGGCTGCATGTGCCCACCAGCTGAGATAGGGCTGTGGCTGCAGGGAGAGTGCTCACCCAGCTGGGCTGCACAGAAAGGGGAGAGCTGCTTGCCCACTGTAGCTGTGGCTTGGTCTCTGCACGCGGTGGGTATGGCTGAGAGTTCACCTGTTCTGTCTACAGACCAGTCTTTGTGCAGGGTGGGTGTGAATTCAGGGGGGCTTCAAGGATGAGGCCGCTTTTCTCATGACGTTATATGTTTTATCTGTTATATGTTTACAAACGGATACTGCCACATGTAATATTCACCCCAGTTTAATTCTACCCCATCATCCCTTCAAATTTGTTTAGCAATTACTCTCTTCACGTGCTATTTATTTACAGACCATTCTTAGTTTTACTTTGCTTTTTAGAACTTGCAAAAATTGCTAGCAGCTTTAACCTTGCTTTATATACCCCTCCTTCAATCCTTTTGTCATAGTCTTATCCACTGCTCTTTTATGAAGTTCTTATACATATACATAGCTCTTACATAATGAGGTGCTAAGACTGGCCATGAAAGCCAACATCATCCTCAATAGCTATTCTAAGAGAGCCTATCTCATCCCAGATCTGTGATATGGGGGCCATTATGTTCTTCTCCAAGTAATAATAGAATAGTCTCTTTCCCTGTCTCTCTATATTATTTTAAATCTTTTACTAAACAAGTCTAATACTTAGATAGCTTTTTTGATTCTTGTTTTCTTCATTTATGCTTCACCAATATCTATGTCAGTGACAAAAATGTTTTTATTCTGTCTTTAAACACCAAGTAAAACTAAAACTGTAATGATTGACTTATAATAACATAATAACTAAGTGGATTATAATTTATTTTCTACTTAAAATATAAATCAGTAAACTTAGATTTTTATCTAAGAGAGATTTTTATCTCTAATACAAATACTTTTTAACTTATTAACATATGATTCTTGTTTAGCTTACAGGTACCCTCTTTATCTTTTTGTGAAATTTCTTTGGTATTCAGTTTTTTAATATATGATTTTCCTTTCTCTCCAGAAAGGAAAGACCCAAGAAATATTTTGAAGGAATCCAAAAAAAACTATCTTCAATTTAAAAAAAACTTGTAGAGGAGATTAAAATTATTTTAATGTAAAATCATGTTAAGAAGAAATAACTTCTGTGAAGAATTATGGTGGCTGAATTTGGTTAGAAGGGGATATCTGAAGTTTATAATGAAAGAAGTATGATTTCTGTTATTCCTTACTTCCCAAGCTCATTGTTAAAGGGCACTATTACCAACACATAAAGTAATTTTGGAGAGCAAGAGGAAGGGACAAAACCAGCAATGTGTCTTCTCCTGTACCTGTTATTTGCTGTCTCTAACTATCTCATGTTCTCCCAGGTACAAACTCCCTACCTCCTCAACTCTACTGTGACAGGCACATTTGTTATCGGTGACCTGAGTGAACATCCAGAATGGGTCAGAGATTTTCCTCTTAAGAAACTAAACATTCTGCAGGAACACCAGATAAATACATATATATTTTTTTCTACTTGAGAATGAGGAAGTGTTTTACTAAGAGTCAAACAGAATTAATAGAAAATGATTTTTTTTCTTTTGCAAACAATATAAAATTCAAACCTTATAAATTGATATGATTAATTGGTTATTTCATTAACTAATAAGTTAATTGGCTAACAGAAACATTATCATTATTAATTGGTAAATAACTATTTTAGAGTCAATTTGGAATCATTTTCATAGTCGACCATACTAACTTCTCTGTCTAAATTCCTTCATCTAAAGATGGAAAAAATTATAATTTCTACCCTAAGGTTGTTTTGAAAGTTAAATGAGACAGTGTTTATAAATTGCTTAATATAATGTCTACAACATCATAATCTTTCAATACATGTTAACTCATTATTTTTTATTATTATCTCAAGATTGTTTTTATATAATAACCCAAGGGTATTTTAGGATTACACTCTGATATGTTAGCTATTTGTTTGCTTCCTGAGTATATTATTTTATATAAAATCATAGGAAACATATAGTAACTACAGGTAAAATAGGTTACAAACAGGGAAACAAAGTAGTCATATTTCACAGTTATTGGTGCAGTACTAAAGTAAGTGAGAAAATAGAGCCCAGCATAAATGCATAGTTTCTTCATTAACATTATCCAGGACTCCTAGGTCAAAAGGATTCAAAACAACAGTTGCAGACTAGTGGGTAGCTAACTCTAAAATCAAACAATGTATGAAGTACCCACAATTCTCATTCCAAGCATGCCTCAAACGAGGTAGGCATTGAATGAAGCTAAAAGACTTAATAAATGTTCTAAAACAGATAACACATAATAACCAAGAAAGATGATAGAAGGTGTTACTCTTACATTGTGACTCTATACTGAAATTCTCCAAACAACGCCTAATTGTCATTTGCTGATTAAAGGTTAGTCACCCTGGATAGAAATAGCCTGTTAAAGTCTGATAGTCACAACTTTCTTATGGAATTGTCCTTTTTTAGTGAAACATTTTGGAACATTATTGCAATTTTCAAGGTAGGAAGAAGAAAGTGCTCAGACTATGGTTTTTAGACTAAGTCTCTAAAAGGAAGCAAAGAATAATTCACTTTATTACTCTTTAAAGGAACTATAGTTCACTTGAGGTCTGGCTAAAAAGAAGACATTCTGGTTAATAGCAACATTATCCCATGATCATAAAGAGGGACCTGCCATTTATTATATTAATGTGCACCAACTGATGAAGGAATTGGATATAGTGTGCATCTCTCTCCAGACAAGGGTAACAATAGGAAATTTGATCATGACATATTTGCAGGGAGATCAACATGTTGGGATAGGTAAAGGGGTAATATGAGAGGTAATTTGATTTCGTGAACTCCAAATGACTTTGGAGACTACACATGAAATTTTGTTAGTGGTCACAACGAGGTTGGAAAAGGCAAAGATCAAACTCCATACCTTCTGGCTGGATTGTGTTTCTTTGTCTTTTCCTTACGACATCAAAAGATGCATTCAGTCTCCGAGAAAGAAATTTTTCATTGGAGTGAAACTTAATAAAATAAACAATGTAATAACATTGTTTGTAAGCTCATGTTTGTCAGCTTAATTTGTCATTCTTCTGTATGCAGGAAAGAGATACCCATTATCTCTTTGTTCTTTACTGGACAAGTTAAAATATCCATGAAGTCTTCAAGTTGGTAAGAACATATAATATGAAGTATAGAAAAAACTAGTTAAAAGGTTAAGTGAGTAATAAGTGGACAATTAAATGTAAAGGCAGACAAATATGAGCCTTTTCAAAACTCTAATCAGAAGCAAGTACCTCAGTGAGAGAAAGATATTCATGGTAAAAGAAATACTGCACAAAATACTATTTTATGCAATCAAAATAGTCAACAATCCCCATCTTTCTCCAGAATTGAATGTAAATTTCCTACAGTGGTCTGAATTTGCCTGCTATTACCATTTCTTTAATTAAATAGCTTATTCAAGAAAAAACTATTCAATGTGTTATCCCTTAATATATTCTTGAGTGTGTCCTGATCTTAGTATTGGCTTATTTTTTATGCCTTTTCCCCATACTCAGCTAAACTCTGTCTTTTCTTCATGATGCAGGACAAGACTCATTTCATCTTTAAAATTTCCCTTATTATCTCATCCCATGGAATTATATCCCTCTTTCAGTTTCCCCTAGCGTTTGTTAAGATCTGTATCATTAGCTTTGAAACCAGCCTTGGGATGAGGACCTCAGAGAGTTGTATTTGGAGTCCTGACATTTAGTGCTGTACTTTGTATAGATAGATGTGTAGTAATTATTTTGTAGGTAAAGATGCTGTGATTGAAACAAAATGCAGTACAATTTTATATCTAGATATACTACTTTCAGGACATTCTACAGGGACTTGTCACGACGCACCTAGAGAGTCCTGTAGTTGACTATATGAGTAATCTTTGTGGAACATTCTTCTTTAGAAGATGGAAAAAGATAATTTCAGAAATGAATTAAATTTCATGTATTTACTTATAAAGTGGGGCTTCCCAGGTAGCTCAGTGGTAAAGAATCCACCTACCAAGCAAGAGATTCAGGTTCAATCCCTGGGTTAGGAAGATCCCGTGGAGAAGGAAATGCCTATCTGCTCCAGTATTCTTGCCTGGGAAATCCCATGGAAAGAGGAGCCTGGCGGGCTACAGTCCACAGGGTTTCAAGAGAGTCAGACATGACTTAGTAACTAAAAAACAACTTACAAAGCATCTAATTAGAGGTTATTATGCACTAGCTAGTAATTGGCAAAAAAAAATCAATGACTGCAGAATATTCAACTATTATTCTGCTGCTGCTGCTGCTGCTGCTAAGTCACTTCAGTGGTGTCCGACTCTGTGTGACCCATAGATGGCAGCCCACCAGGCTCCCCCGTCCCTGGGATTCTCTAGGCAAGAACACTAGAGTGGGTTGCCATTTCCTTCTCCAATGCATGAAAAGTGAAGTCGCTCAGTCATGTCCAACTCTTAGCAACCCCACGGACTGCAGCCTACCAGGATCCTCTGTCCATGGGATTTTCCAGGCAAGAGTACTGGAGTGGGGTGCCATTGCCTTCTCCGAACTATTATTCTATTTTTCTTCAAATAGAAGAAAACTTTTGTTTGTCTTATCCCATGTTAATAATTCCACAAGCAGAAAATAGACAGATTTTTTAAATGCATTAACTTTATAACAATATCTTAAGCCATGTTCTTTAGTGGAAATAGTTACCTTTAGCTAGAAAGGATTTTTAAATTTAAAATTTTTCTTTTACAAGTGGTTGACCAGTTTTCCCAGCACCACTTGTTAAAGAGATTGTCTTTAATCCATTGTATATTCTCGCCTCCTTTGTCAAAGATAAGGTGTCCATATGTGCGTGGATTTATCTCTGGGCTTTCTATTTTGTTCCATTGATCTATATTTCTGTCTTTGTGCCAGTACCATACTGTCTTGATAACTGTGGCTTTGTAGTAGAGCCTGAAGTCAGGTAGGTTGATTCCTCCAGTTCCATTCTTCTTTATCAAGATCACTTTGGCTATTTGAGGTTTTTTGTATTTCCATACAAATTGTGAAATTATTTGTTCTAGTTCTGTGAAGAACACCGTTGGTAGCTTGATAGGGATTGTGTTGAATCTATAAATTGCTTTGGGTAGTATACTCATTTTCACTATATTAATTCTTCCAATCCATGAACATGGTATATTTCTCCATCTGTTAGTGTCCTCTTTGATTTCTTTCACCAATGTTTTATAGTTTTCTATGTATAGGTCTTTAGTTTCTTTAGGTAGATATATTCCTAAGTATTTTATTCTTTCCGTTGCAATGGTGAATGGAATTGTTTCCTTAATTTCTCTTTCTGTTTTCTCATTATTAGTGTATAGGAATGCAAGGGATTTCTGTGTGTTGATTTTATATACTGCAAATTTACTATAATCATTGATTAGTTCTAGTAGTTTTCTGGTGGAGTCTTTAGGGTTTTCTATGTAGAGGATCATGTCATCTGCAAATAGTGAGAGTTTTACTTCTTTTCCAATTTGGATTCCTTTTATTTCTTTTTCTGCTCTGATTGCTGTGGCCAAAACTTCCAAAACTATGTTGAATAGTAATGGTGAAAGTGGGCACCCTTGTCTTGTTCCTGACTTTAGAAGAAATGCTTTCAGTCTTTCACCATTGAGGATACTGTTTGCTGTGGGTTTGTCATATATAGCTTTTATTATGTTGAGGTATGTTCCTTCTATTCCTGCTTTCTGGAGAGTTTTCATCATAAATGGATGTTGAATTTTGTCAGAGGCTTTCTCTGCATCTATTGAGATAATCATATGGTTTTTATTTTTCAATTTGTTAATGTGGTGTATTACATTGATTGATTTGTGGATATTGAAGAATCCTTGCATCCCTGGGATAAAGCCCACTTGGTCATGGTGTATGATCTTTTTAATGTGTTGTTGGATTCTGATTGCTAGAATTTTGTTAAGGATTTTTGCATCTATGTTCATCAGTGATATTGGCCTGTAGTTTTCTTTTTTTGTGGGCTCTTTGTCAGGTTTTGGTATTAGGGTGATGGTGGCCTCACAGAATGAGTTTGGAAGTTTAGCTTCCTCTGCAATTTTCTGGAAGAGTTTGAGCAGGATAGGTGTTAGCTCTTCTCTAAATTTTTGGTAGAATTCAGCTGTGAAGCCGTCTGGACCTGGGCTTTTGTTTGCTGGAAGATTTTTGATTACAGTTTCAATTTCCGTGCTTGTGATGGGTCTGTTAAGATTTTCTATTTCTTCCTGGTCGAGTTTTGGAAAGTTGTACTTTTCTAAGAATTTGTCCATTTCTTCCATGTTGTCCATTTTATTGGCATATAATTGTTGATAGTACTCTCTTATGATCCTTTGTATTTCTGTGTTGTCTGTTGTGATCTCTCCATTTTCATTTCTAATTTTATTGATTTGATTTTTCTCCCTTTGTTTCTTGATGAGTCTGGTTAATGGTTTGTCAATTTTATTTATCCTTTCAAAGAACCAGCTTTTGGCTTTGTTGATTTTTGCTATGGTCTCTTTTGTTTCTTTTGCATTTATTTCTGCCATAATTTTTAAGATTTCTTTCCTTCTACTAACCCTGGGGTTCTTCATTTCTTCCTTTTCTAGTTGCTTTAGGTGTAGGGTTAGGTTATTTATTTGACTTTTTTCTTGTTTCTTGAGGTATGCCTGTATTGCTATGAACTTTCCCCTGAGGACTGCTTTTAAAGTGTCCCATAGGTTTTGGGTTGTTGTGTTTTCATTTTCATTCGTTTCTATGCAAATTTTTATTTCTTTTTTCATTTCTTCTGTGATTTGTTGGTTATTCAGCAGCGTGTTGTTCGGCCTCCATATGTTGGAATTTTTAATAGTTTTTCTTCTGTAATTGAGATCTAATCTTACTGCATTGTGGTCAGAAAAGATGCTTGGAATGATTTCTATTTTTTTGAATTTACCAAGGCTAGATTTATGGCCCAGGATGTGATCTATCCTGGAGAAGGTTCCATGTGTGCTTGAGAAAAAGGTGAAATTCATTGTTTTGGGATGAAATGTCCTATAGATATCAATTAGGTCTAACTGGTCTATTGTATCATTTAAAGTTTGTGTTTCTTTGTTAATTTTCTGTTTAGTTGATCTATCCATAGGTGTGAGTGGGGTATTAAAGTCTCCCACTATTATTGTGTTATTGTTAATTTCTCCTTTCATACTTGTTAGCATTTGTCTTACATATTGCAGCACTCCCGTGTTGGGTGCATATATATTTATAATTGTTATATCTTCTTCTTGGATTGATCCTTTGATCATTATGTAGTGACCATCTGAGTGAAGTAAGCCAGAAAGAAGAACACCAATACAGTATACTAACGCATATATATGGAATTTAGAAAGATTATAACAATAACCCTGTGTACAAGACAGCAAAAGAGACACTGATGTATAGATCAGTCTTATGGACTCTGTGGGAGAGGGAGAGGGTGGGGAGATTTGGGAGAATGACATTGAACATGTATAATATCATGTATGAAATGAGTCACCAGTCCAGGTTCGATGCACGATACTGGATGCTTGGGGCTGGTGCACTGGGACGACCCAGAGGGAGGGTATGGGGAGGGAGGAGGGAGAAGGGTTCAGGATGGGGAACACAGGTATACCTGTGGCAGATTCATTTTGATATTTGGCAAAACTAATACAATATTGTAATGTTTAAAAATAAAATAAAATAAAAAAATAAAATAAAAATTTTTCATGGTTTAAAAATTTAAAATTGTTGCTGATTTTTACAACTGAAATGAAAAGTTAAATAATCTGCACATTTTGCATTATATGTGAAGTGAATAATTTCCCACACAATTATTGATTGTTAGGAAACTGCTAAAATACTAGACATAAAATTATCAAATTAGAACTGAGCTGACTTGCAGCGACAGTAGAGGTAAATGAATGACCAAAGAAAATATTCCATGGTATCTGCTGAATCGTTTTTGGCTTATCCATTTGTTTTACAGCCAGAAGCAAGTGCCATTCAAATGACCAGAAAAAAGCAACTCATTTTTCCACGTGAAACTTTAAGCCCTCTCCCATCACTGAGGCAGGGGTAATGTTGATGTCTGCAGTGTAAAGCACAGCACACAGAGGCAAGGAGAACAAGCAAAAACTCCATGTAAAACAAAAAGGAACCCCCTAGTTGGCCGTAATGCACATGGCTTTGTTCTGTCCCTTGGTCAGAAAGAGCCTCTGAAGGAGGGCATGGCAACCCATGCCAATATTCTTGCCTGGAGAATCTCACGAGCTTCAGTCCACTGAGAAGCCTTGCAGTGGACTCTCTACTGCAATGAGTCGGACAGGACTGAAGCGATAGAACACACATGCACGCCCACACAGCAATCACAAGATGCCCTTTGGTGATTGAGGGAGAGGAAAACTTGTTTCGTTATTAAAGCTTGATTTTTTTTCTCTGAGAGCCTCTTGAGGGCTCTCTGAGTTACATAGTAGTTTGGCAGACCCCTGAGTCATGAGGGTGTTCTCCATGGAGTGCTATTTTTCCATCCTCCAAAATCTGGTATAGAGCAGCAGGGGTGAGCCATAATTATAGAAAACCAGTCAATTAGCCCCAGCCAAATGCACATTAAGATAGGGCCATGGAGAAGAGACTACTATTTTTAGGTCCACATAATTCTTTTCTGTACAATTTTGTGTCAAGGATATAGTATGTCTTATATCTAAATAAATGAAAATACTGTATTTAAATGATTCCATAAATGATGTCAAGTAATGGATAACAATGGTTGCATTGCCTGATAAACATAAGTAATAGCTGAGGGTAGCACCAAAATATGAGCTGTCGGAGACTACAGGCTAGGAGCAAGTCCTCCCAGTAGATAAGCGTCTAAGTTCTAAGTCACGTGGTATAAAGGGGACAAATAGATTTCCAGTGAGGAGACCTCATACATACATATTCCTGTTTGAACATAACTGACGTTGCATCCTGTCCTGGTAGAATTTAGCTACTTGTTTTCATGATATCTCTGTTCTCCTCAGCTCACTACTAGCTTAGTGAGGACAGAGATCTTGTTTCTTTTGTTGACTGCTGAATGCTGAGCACCTAGAGAAGTCTATGACACATAGCAAGGGCTTAGTAAATATTTATTAAATAAATGACCTCTAGAGAAACGAGTGTCTCCCTAAACCTGGCCCACAGCCTGTTGCTCAGCAGAATTGCTAACTGGAGCTCGTCATCTGCTTTGCTCTTGTCTCTGTGCATGTTCTCAACTTTTTCTCTCTTTGTGCAATGAAATGGATGTTTGTGTCTCCCCAGATTCATTATGTTGAAACCCTAATGTCCTGGCGTTTGGGCCTTTGGGAGTTAATTAGGTCAGGAGCATAAAAGCCTCATGATTGGGTGAGGAGAGGAAGAGAACTAGCCATTTCTGTTTCTTCACCACTTGGAATGAGAAAAGGACAGTCTACCAATAAGGAAGAGGGCCTTTACCAAGAATTTGACCATGCTGGCACCCTGATCTCAGGTTTTCATCCTCCAGAACTGTGAAAAACAATTGTTTGTTCTTTAAGCTGCCTGGTCTATGATATTCTATTAGAGCAGCCCAAATTGTCTTAGACACTTTGCCTTTCCAGAAATCCCACCCAACCTTCAACTTCTACCTTTATCATATAGAAATATTTGATTATTACAGAAATCATGAATTGCCATAGATTCATATTCAGAAATACATACTGTGACTTAACTGAACTCTTGTTCAGTTGCCCCGTTGTGTCCGACTCTTTGTGACCCCATGGACTGCAGCATGCCAGCCCTCCCTGTCCCTCACCATCTCCTGAAGTTTGCCCAAGTTCATGTCCGTGGCCACGGTGATGCCGTCCAGCCATCTCGTCCTCTGATGCCCTCTTCTCCTTATGCTTTCGATCTTTTTCTCAGCATCAGCATTTTCCAATGAATGGGCTGTTCACATCAGGTGACCAAAACACTTGAGCTTCAACTTCAACGTCAGTCCTTCCAATGAGCATTCGGGGTTGCTTTCCCTTAAGATTGACTGGTTTGATCTCCTTACTATCCAAGGGACTCTCAGGAGTCTTCTCCAGCAACACAGTTCAAAGGCATCAGTTCTTCGGCACTCTGCCTTCTTTATGGTCCAGCTCTCATAAACGATTGTGACCACTAGGATGACCATAGCCTTGACTATATGAACCTTTGTTGGCAGAGCAATGTCTCTGCTTTTCAAAACACTGTCTACGTTTGTCACGGCTTTCCTGCCGAGAAGCAAACATCTGATTTCATGGCTGCAGTCACCATCCTCAGTGATTTTAGAGCCAAAGTAGAGGAAATCTGTCATTATTTCCTCCTTTCCCCCTTCTATTTGCCATGAAGTAATGGATCCGGATGTCATGAGCTGAGTTTTTTTTTTTTTAATATTTACTTTTAAGCCGGCTTTTTCCCACTTCTCTTTAACCCTCATCAAGGTGCTCTTTAGCTCCTCCTCGTTTTCTGCCATTAGAACGGTATCATCTCCATACCTGAGGTGTTGACATTTCTCCCATCTATCTTGATTGCAGCCTGTAACTCACCCAGCCTGGCGTTTCTCATGTGCTCAGCATGTAGGTTAAACAGCGTGCCAACAGACAGCCCTGTAGTACTCCTTTCTCAATCCTGTGCCCCAGTCCGTTGTTCCATACAGGTTTCTAAGGAGACTGGTAAGATGGGCTGATAGTCCCATCTGTTTAAGAGCTTTCCACAATTTGTTAGGATCCACACAATCAAAGGCTCTAGTGTAGTCGATGAAATAGAGTTAGAAGTTTTTCCCGAATTCCCTTGCTTTCTCTATGATCGAATGAGTGTTGGCAATTTGATCTCTGGTTCCTCTGCCTTTTTTAAAGTTATTGAGCTCTACTGTGCTCAAAAATGTTAGTGCTCTCTCCATTCTTCCACTTAACAATATTGTTGAGTAACTACCATCTGTTGGGCATTATTTTAAGGAATTTGGGACATATCACAGAACAACAAAGAATCCTAATGTTGAACAGGGAAGGGAGACAGCAAATAAGTAAATTACACAGTATGCTAGAAGGAGGAAAAGAATTAGAACAGGGTAAAGGGGATGGGAACTGTCAGAATGAAAGTTCAGAAATCTGTACTATAAATAGTATTCAAAGTAGGTCATCAAGATTTGAGATTGTGGGAATACATAGAGTTGTGCAGGAGATAATCATGTAGATACCTGGGGTGAGTGCATCCCAGGCAAAGGGTATATTTGAAGAGCATCCCTGGTGAACTGAAGGAAATACAACATGGCAAAGTGGCTAAAGCACCATGTGCAAACGAAGAGTAGTGGGAGATGAGGTCAAGGAGAGAACAGGAAGCCAGATTACAGAACCTGAGGCCTGCTTTAAGGACATACATTTTTACGAAAATTTTCTCACTGTAGGATGATTCCTTTACAATGCTGTGTTAGCGTCTACGGCACAACAAGGTGAATTAGCTATAAGCACACAATGGCTTCCCAGGTGGCGCTAGTGGTAAGAATCCACCTGCCAATGCAGGAGACATAAGAGATGCGGGTTCAATCCCTGGGTCAGGAACCCAGTCTGTTATTCTTGCTCGAAGAATCTCACGGACTGAGGAGCCTGGCAGGCTCTAGTCCATAGGGTCGCAAAGAGCTGGACACAACTGAAGTGACTTAGCACACCCACCTTGCCTCGAGTCCCACCATGGGAAGGATTAGCCAGGATGGCGTGTTCAGGCTGTCTCACCCCATGTTTTGTAACTGATGACTGTGTAAGAGCTGAGCTCATTTATAGCACTGTGCATGCGCGACACGAGTCACTCACTGGGTCACGAGATACTTCGTGCTCTACGAATATGTGAGCTCTACCTAGAAAGGGGGAAGCATTTACTGCTGCATCACGGCTGGGTCCGTTGAGTCGGCCAGGAGAGAATACTGCTATGGCTGCTGCATCAGCCAGGAGAAATTTAACGTGTCCGCAGCTACTACAGCTCCTAGCGTCTTCCTCTTAGCTGGCGCCAGCTTGCCTACCCTGAGTTCAGCGGACAGTGTGAACTGGAAGACAGTTGACATGGCGAGCAGGATCAGGAATACACCCACTCTGACTACCCCCACGCCACCCTCCAAGTCATCGCAGAGCGCTGAGCTGAGGTCCCTGAGCCATACAGCAGCTCCCCGCCGGCTGGCTGTTTGACACGTGGCAGTGCCTATACGTTGACGGTACTCTCGCAGTTCAACCAGTCCCACCCTCTCCTCCCCCACCCCTGCCCTGAGAGGACATAATCTTTCATTTGAGTCAAGAGGGTTTAATCTAACTTAGCTGTTAAAACAACTCTAGGGAAAACCCATGACACAAGCGTCTGTTGTGTACACAGAGCTCTGGTGCAGGACTGCGCTTCCATGTTGACTGGCCAAATGGGACGTGAGCATTGTCATGTAGCATTGTTGACTTAGCAGGGAGGAGACTACAGGAAGAGAGCTCCAAGACCAGTCTTTCACTCTCTTAGGAAAAGCCTTATCCTTAACAAAGACAATATTGTTTAGTGGATGAGACCACAGGCTCTGAAATCAAGCTGCATGGGTTTGCAAACCAAATCACCATATACTACTTTCAAACCTTCAGTTTCCACATTTTTAAAGTCCCTCCTTCCTTGTGGGGGCGGGAGATGATGTAAATATTAAATGTGAAATTGTATGAAAGGCATATAGTACCCTATGATCTGGGAACAAAATAGCAAGTCACTTGTATCCATGTGATTCCATATGGTAGTTGTAAGAATTTAAGAATATAGTCTGGCCAGTGCATATAGTAGGTGCTCCATAACATATATAATTGCATACCACTATTATTGCTGTTGGCAAAACCAGCTTTCAAAATACATTATTAAACATTATGCATTTTCAGGCAATAATTTAATACACTCCATTGTATTTAGCATGCAGAATGAAAATGACAATTACAATAATTACAATTACCATTTTAATCCAGTGTAGTTCAACAAAAGATTAGATACTTGTATGAACACTAATAATGTTTGCAGAAAATTCACAACAAAAGAAATTGCAGGCATCTAGAAACTAAAGGGCCAGAGAAATAACATAAATGAGAAATGTTCATAGTCATTTATAGCATTCCGTTTAAATGCTGCTTTTGTTTCAATGGATATTTTTTTCCTGAAACATACTCTTTACTTCATATTTGGAGATGGTATTTCACTAAGGCCATATAAAAAGATATAAAATTGTCCTTTTGACACCTCCTTTCCCACCTCAGTCATATTCCATGCTCAGGAATCAAGGAAGCCTCAATGGAATATTCCCAGTAGTCATTTTTTGACGTCAACTAGGTACTTACCAGGTATTACTTGAGTTTTATCACAATTTTGCAAATTCTGAAATAGATTGGCATCTTGGTAAATTGAGATCTCAATATGGATAATATTATTTTCCCCTTATAATTGGTTTGCAATGAGCAACCTACCATTTTATCTTTACCTAAATGTTCTAGAGATTTTGCCTTTTTATTTAATGTCTAAATTTATTACTGGAGAAGGAAATGGCAACCAACTCCCGTATTCTTGACTGGAGAATTCCATGGACAGAGGAGCCTGACAGGCTATAGTCCATGGGGTCACAAAGAGTCGGACACGACTGAGCAACTCTCACAAATTTTTTATTTTCTCTTTCCACAACTAATGGCTGTATTTGGTTCATTTTCAATAAGATTTAATGACTAAACTAAAAAGGTTAATCAGGTTTAAATAAAGATGAGGGTGACATTTCTTCCATATTTGTCTGGCTCCCAACCTGCTAACTTTGAATTCTGCCTTCTGTGAAAATTATGCCCTCTAAAAACGAGTGTTGTGAAAAGGGCCATATGGGGCAAAATTGAGTTTTGGCATCCAAAATGGTAAGGATATTTTTGAATAAAAACTTTATAACAAATGAGGTAGCCATTTAATTAACATTTTAGGTAGGGGTCACTGCTTTTCATTTGGATGAAGAGAAGCTAAAAAGAAAATCCCAGGAGAAAATATAACATCAGAATACTTTGCTAAACACTAGAAAATGGGAATGAGACAGTAACATGAGGTCTGCACTGAGTCCCATTGAAGGCTGTAATTAGCCCATGCTTCAGTATTTCGTACAATACAATGAAGCACTATTTTACCCAATATATCTTAATTAAAAGCAAAAACACAATGAAACACAAAGCTACCATCAAAGAGGCGTTATTGGCACTTACATAATACAGAAGATGGGGAAGGATTTTGTTTTCTTTGTTTGGCAAGAATATTGGAACTAGGCATTCTATTTTTCACACAGCTCTCAATATAGAAGCATTTGTGAACCAAAAATTGCATTTGTACTGTAAATTATATGGATGAAAGCCACATAGAAAGAGATAGTTTGTTGTTTTACAATTCAAGAGTAGTAATGCTTGGATTTCTTTTCTTTCTCTTTTACAAAGAAGATAATTATTGAAAGCTTGGTTTTTACCACAATAAGAGAGTTAGTTAAATATTCTAATGTACGTGTTTTATATTCTTTTTTTTACTAGAATGCATTAATTATGCAGTACATTAAAATATACAAACAAAATAATTTTCTTGTCACCTCAGTTTTAAATTTTGAATATCAAAGATACCAGAGCTCTCCACTGTGGTCTATTCTTTGTAATATAATAATACAAGGGAAGAAAAACAATAAAGTAAATGCTAGATTATAAAAAATTATGGACAAATTGTCCCCCCAGAATCTTGTTATATCTATACTGAATGTAAACAGTAGAAATGATAAAATGAAGATGACTCAACACCATCAAATATCTTTGATGTGACCATTCATACAGAGATTTTGTTCAACTTGAATGAGATGGCTGAAGAGTGAAAATGAAAATACAGTTCTAAATAATTCATATGAAAAAGGCAACTCAATAGTTATACTAGAGTCAACCATAAGACAAACCATAAGGAATGTCTGAAGATCTAACTTTTTTCATCTATTTTATATCTGTATTGTTGTTTCTAGCAAACTCTTCAAGGATTTGTATAACAGCATACCAAAAATTCTTCAAGCTAAGCTTCAGCAGTATGTGAACCAAGAACTTCCACATGTACAAGCTGGGTTTACATAAGGCAGAGAAACCAAAGATCAAATTGCCAACACTCCCTGGATCATAGAGAAAGCAAGGGAACTACACTAAAGCCTTTGCCTGTGTGGATCAGAACAAAGTGTGGAAAATTCTTAAAGAGATGGGAATACCAGACCATCTTACCTGTCTCCTGAGAAACCTGTATGTGGTTCAAGAAGCAACAGAACTGAACATGGACAATGGACTGGTTTAAAATTGGGAAAGGAGTACAAGAAGGCTGTATATTGTCATCCTGTTTCTTTAACTTCTATGCAGAGTGCATCATGTGGAATGCTGGGCTGGATGAATTACAGGCTAGAATCAAGGTTGTCAGGAGTAATATAAGCAATCTCAGATATGCAGATGATACCACTCTAATGGTAAAAAGTGAAGAGAAACTAAAGAGCCTCTTGATAAGAGTGAAAGAGGAGAGTGAAAAATCTGGCTTAAAACTCAGCATTCAAATAACTAAGATCATGGCACCTGGTCCTATCACTTCATGGCAAACAGAAAGGGAAAAAATGAAAACAGTGACAGATTTTATTTCCTTAGGCTCCAAAATCACTGTGGACCATGACTGCAGACATGAAATTAGAAGATGCTCGCTCCCTGGGACGAAAGATATGACAAACTTAGCATATTAAAAACCAAAGAAATCACTTTGCTGACAAAGATCGGTATAGTCAAAGCTATGGTTTTTCCAGTAGTCATGTACAGATGTGAGAGTTGGACCATAAAGAAGGCAAGCACTGAAGAACTGATGCCTTTGAATTGTGGTACTGGAGAAGACTCTTGAGAGTCCCTTGGACTGCAAGGAGAAGAAACCTAAAGGAAATCAACCCTGAACATTCATTGAAAGAACTGATGCTGTAGCTCCAATACTTTGGCCACCTGATGCGAAGAACTGACTCATTGGGAAAGACCCTGATTCTGGGAAAGACTGAAGGCAAAAGGAGAAGAGGGTGGCAGAGGATGAGATGGTTAGATAGTATCACTGATTCAGTGGACATGAGTTTGAGCAAACTCTGGAAGATAGTGAAGGACAGGGAAGCGTTTCATGCTGCAGTCCATGGCTTTGCAAAGAGTTGGACATGACCTGGCAACTGAACAATAATGCCTTACCAACTAGTGAACAGAATGAGCAATGATATACCAGCTGACTACTTCCACGTAGAGTGCCAAATGAATCTCTCTAAATTGCTATAAAACTTTGACTATGAGGGTTGGCTCATTCTAAATGCTCTTGAAAAGTGGGAAGAAGAAGAAAAGTACAGCTTATCATTTGTATAGTTCAAAAGCACTAAATACAAATGAGGAAGCACAAAGATGCTCTAATTTTCCCCAAACCTTATAGATAGTACCAAAGGGAAGACCAGAACCAGATATATCTATTTCCCGAACTCTTTTCTTCAATATCAGCTTTACAATGATGAAATGCTTTTTACTATCCAAATCTGCAAAAGATAAGCCAAATAACCATGTCAATCAGAAACTTGTGACTTACAACCCAGAGCCTATCCTGCGCCTGTATATCACCCTGCTAACCATTTCCCTGTGCATTGCCTTATCCCATAGTGGAAAAGCAGACCCCAAAAATGTCCCAAGGAGAACAGGAAAATAAGGCTCTTCAGTGAACAGCTCATAACTTATCTGTGTCTATGGTGAGGATTATGAGAACTAAATGGAACTAAGCCAAGACCAAGGAATATGGGGGCCAAAATGAGATAAGCAGTTTGGATGAACACTGAGGAACTAAAAAACTCAAGTTTAATGGGTCTGTCTGAACCTACATGACATATAGCCTTGATTTTGGCAAAATTAGATTAGATCATCGAAGTGTTGATCTGATAAATGTGTCTACAATATTGGGATAGAAATCACATAAAAATCCATTAGTACAACATTTAGATATGTCACAAATACCTAAATCATCTAGCATTATATATTCATGATGATTTTATCACAATGTAGCAGAATGCATTGTTAAGGTATACACTTCATTAGATTAACATATTGATGATAAAAACTGCATTCAAACCAGGGCAGTACCTACTAAAGATCTGTACTGTCTAAGGAGTGAGTTGGTTAGAGAAGCAAACAGAGAAGCAAAAATGAGGAGAGAAGTTGAAGCTGAAGTCTAAGTAGATGGTGCATATAAACTTCATATATCCGTGAAAGTGAGTCACTCAGTCCTGTCTGACTCTTCGCTACCCCATGGACTATATAGAGAAGGGAGCTGTCCAGGCCAGAATACTGGAGGGTATAGCCTTTCCCTTCTCCAGTGGATCTTCCAGACCCAGGAATTGCACCAGGGTTTCCTGCATTACAGGCAGATTCTTTACCAGCTGAGCTCCCAGGGAAGCCACTTATATCCGTGAAGTAATCTCTAATGCTATTCACAAAAACAAATCTCCCCGCCCCCAATCTACAGAGGAAAAGGAAAGGAGAGTGTGGAGAAAAGGAGAATAAGAGTCATCCTTCTTCATTCCTTCTAGCCTCCCTCTGTGTTTATCCCTATTCATGAATTCAACAGGGAAAGATCATCTCTAGCGGCAGGGCAGCCTGGTTACTTTGGAGAAGTGCTCCTCTAGTGACCTGTCTTGTATAGTTTCTGTACTGGTGTTTTTAGGGGACAAAATCTTCATGAGACAGTCTTAAGTTTGCTTTTGGAGCCAAAATAACCTATTACATTTTATTTTTTCAGTTAAATGAAGTATCTACTTTCTGATTTTCATAACAGGTTATATATTTAGAGAAATCAATTGTAAAAACTACAGCAGGATGAATTTCATAGAAATATCTCTGTGGCTCTTATGAGTCAAAATTTCCAGTTTACAAATCTCAGAGTTATTGGGCCTTTTTTGTGTATAGAAAATCTTAAGTCAGGGAGGGATGCCATCTTTGTATAATTTTCATGCACAAAGCCTGGCAAGGTGACTGGTATGTAGTAGGTACTTAAATGGTGAATGAATGTGTGTGTAAACATGGGAAGTTAATCCTAATGTGATGAAACTTGAAAGGGCTTGCCTTTATTTTAAATTTCTTTCATGTCCGGATTTAAAGGCATATAGGTTTTCTACCACATACTTTGTACACGTTCTCTCTGTCCATTTGCTCTGATATTTGGGATTGCTTAAAAATAGTAATTGACTTATTTTTCCAAATTCTAATTCAAGGAAATCTCTGCCTTTTTCCCTCAGACATATATATATATATAGTCATTTGAGTCTCTTCTATATCTCACACACACTAAACAGACATTGTAGAACTTGAGATGTAAGTTGAATAACTAGAGGATTTAAATTCTATAGGATAAAATGGATATATATATATATACACACACACACAAAAGAAATCTCTGAATTTTATATATATATATATATATATATATATAGTGACTAATATTTCCTTAATAACTTAGTTTGGTTCTCATCAAGATTGTTGAGATTTCAAACAGGTTTTATGCTTGCTTTTTCCTTTTTAACCACAGAGTCCCTCTTCATTGTAAGGAGTTTGACGAATGAGAGCAGGTGGTGAGCAACGCAGCCTGAACACTGTCTTCAGAAAACCTCCGTGTGGGTCTGCCACCATCATGGCTGCAGAAACACTCTCGTCTTGGAGGAAACCAAATGAAATAGTAAAGAACTGTCCTGTCATCTGAGCACAGATATGTGTTTGGAATGAATATGTTTTCTGTCTTAGTCTGGTCAGACCGCCGTAACAAAAGACCACAGATGGGGTGGTTTAAGCAACAGAAATTTATTTTCTTATAGTCTGGAGTCTGGAAAGTGCACGGCCATGGTGCCGGCGTCGTCAGTTCATGTAAAGGGCTCTCTTCCCGGCTTCCAGATGGCCATCTTGTCCTTGCATTCCCACAAGGTGGAGAAAGAGAGAGATCTTTCTTTTCCTCCTCCAGTGTGATTAGGCCACTAATGTGTTAGGCCACTAATCACATCTGATTAGGACCCTACCCTTAATCGCCTCTTAAAAATTCTTAACTCCTAAATATAGTCACGTTAGCTGTCAGGGCATCAACAAATGACTTTCAGGAAACAATCCAGTCCATAGCACTTTCCCTTTAACTAATCTTCCTTCAACAGACCATGTGGGATAAACGAATGAATGCAGACTAAGACAAGGTCAGAATCCATTTTAGAGTAAGGGACGTCTCCTAAGTTGAAATTCTGTTGTACCTGGAGTCCTGGCTTGGCAATAAAACAGATCTGACAATGGTAGATCCTGGGGAATTGTGGTCTAGTAGATGTACTTTGTTCCTTACAAAATTGTGGAAATAAATCAACAAGTATTTTTCTCTGATTTTAAGTTGGTTTTAATTTAGTCTTCAAGTTATCCCTTCTAGGAGATTCTGAGCATCTGAAAATAGCCATCATATTTTTCCCACTTTAACTTCCTCCGCCGACATCGGAGTGCGCCCCAGCCCCTTCCCAGCCTGCCGACTGCTGCCTCCAATGCTGCCGCACCAAAGCACTAATATGCACTGATATGTTGCTCGCTTCAGCGAGACGCTTGCTGCATATCTTGCTTTCATTTCCTGTTATATTTGCTATAAACATAGTTATTTCCATTCTGTTGCTTTCAGTCACATATGGCATTTTGAAACAGTTAAATAAAGAGATTATCAATATTAGATCTATCTCAGCTGTAAAACCTACATTTATGGAGAAATATGATCTATTCAATTTCATTTCTGAAAGCCTAGCATCCCAGTGATGGTCATAAATTCACATGATTACCCTAAGCATTAGATTTTGCATTTGGATCACTATTTAACTAGAAGAAGAAATCAAACATTCATGCAAGCAAAGAAGCAGCTCCCTATTAATGACATGTTGCAAAGAAACTGAAAAATATAAATGATTCTGACAAAGATCATCCATAAAACTTGACACCCAAACAAAATGACTGCATAGTATCTCCTTTTGGGACAGACAACATGAAAAGAATATTAATATTTTGCCAAATTCAACATTTTTCAGGAAATCTCTTTCTCTTTCATTAATTAACTGAAATAATAGCAAAAATGATATATGCTTTTGTCACAAAAATGCTGAATGCATATTGACAACATTTAATTGAAAACTTCCTGAAATGCCTTCAAAAACATCAATTATTTAAAATATGATATTGTTATAATAAAGTCTGACTCCGATTCTAAGGAATTATGTACTTAAAACAGCCAGTGAACAAATTAAACTTCAAAAAAAAAATCACAATTTTAATGACTGCAGAAAATAAGCTCATTTAGAACATTCAGTGAAAAGGAATGATGCTTGCCTATATGAAAAATATATGAGAAATTAATATGGCATTTAATTTTGTTATTATCTGGAGAAAATTCTGAGAATTATTATTTAACTGAAAAAGTAATGCATTTGATTCATCTTTCAAATGAATACTTCAGCTCCTCTCCTAATAATACTCCAGTTTATCATGAAGGGAAAGGGAAGTCATCAAAGGGAGTCGCTTTCCTGACATTTTGACTAACGTCTCCATGGTTATTCTGATTATATCCCTTAGGAATGTTCGGGGACTAAGACATATAGATGTTATAAGTGAAAACCAAACGGGGGCTAATGTCCACCACAGGGGAGATAATTAGAAAAATCATGTATTGGACTGCTGTTTGGTGTGATAATCAAGGAGAGCTCTACCATTTGATTACAAGCCTCATTCAGCATAGGGCATGTGTCCTTGGGCAAGAAGTGATTAAGCGGTAAGCAGGCTGAGCTGTTTCTGGGGGTTAGAAGGGTGGCAGAGATAAGAGGGAAGGTAGGGAGTTGTTTATTAGCATAGCAAGGGAGTGTCGTGATGCTAAACAGAAGAAATGAGAACCAAACCGAAGACCAGGACTGAGAAAAAACTCAGACAGGACACCATGATGTCACATAATTAATCGTGAGTGCTAAGCAAGGATACAAGAACTAATCAATGAAACAGGCCGCCCATATTCGAAACATCATTTTCCAGCCATTGGAAGCAATGAGTAGGTCTGGCAGTTTAAGGACTGAACTCTGAGGTAAGTATAAGCCAGTAGTTATCATCGCTACTAGTTCTGCCCATTTTGAACTGCACGCCCACTCCACTAATAAATGAGAATCCCCTTGATCTTGCATCTTGCCACTATTAAAAGGACTCCTGGTAAATTCTGATTTACTAGGTTTCAGAGTCTCTGGCAAGTGTAAACATAAACACCCTTGAAAAAACCAGCTTCATCTCTGAAGCAAGAAGAGTTTTGAGCATGACATCCAGGAATAAGAGCAACTTGGAGCACATAAAATAAGATGCAGAGCAGACCTGGCAAAAAGGAGACATTTTGTTGGCTACGCATTTAGGTGGGCCAGAAACTGATATTAAAGTCTACTATATGTTCTTTATAGTACATTTAAATGCTGACAAACTTTCTTGTTCACGGATCTGAGTTGAAGAAATATCTTGAGGGATTTATTTCTTTTCCTTTTTTTTTTTGCCCAAACGGAGACTCTCTCCAAATTTATTTAAGGGCTTTCACACAATTCCTCTGGTATGGGTTTAAGAACAAATATCCCTTTGAAACTTGTTCCAGCATATTACAAATCTGTCTAATATCTGAATATTTATCTAATCATGCTTAGGGTAATTTATGCCTATTTCCTTACTTCCTGCGTTTCATCTCTTTGTAGGATGCCCTTTTGGTGTGGGTGAACCATAGTCCATACAATGTCATCTATTTGGTGAGCATTTCGTTTTGAAGGTTTAAGAGCATGCAATCAAATATGAAACCCATATCTAATAATCTTTGATACTCACATATGTTCATCTTCAAAAGCCTCAGGTTTAAATGCCTTAACCATTATGTTAGGGGAACATATACACCCTTTAGGGTCACTGCAAATTTTATAAATAAATACAGTGAAAATGTAAGACAACCTAGCATGCAAACAATTTGTCGTCAATAGTTATAAAATATAGCATACATTCAAGAATATGGAAGTTTCCAAAGTGGTGTGTATTATGAGGAAATGTAAAGAGGTATTCTTTCTTTTACAGAAAAGCCTGTGGGGTAACTCTGATAATTGATAAATGTCTGGTCTGCACAGATCCTTTGAAAAACACATTTCTCATACACACTATGAATAAATGGGTTACCATAGAGTTAATGCTAACTAGGTACTATATTTCACTTGATCTTCAGTTCAGTTCAGTTCAGTCGCTCAGTCCTGTCCAACTCTTTGCGACCCATGAATTGCAGCACACCAGGCCTCCCTGTCCATCACCAACACTCAGAGTTCACCCAAACTCATGTACATCCAGTTGGTGATGCCATCCAACCATCTCATCCTCTGTCGCCCCCTTCTCCTCCTGCCTCCAATCCCTCCTAGCATCAAAGTCTTTTCCAATCAGTCAACTCTTCGCATGAGGTGGGCAAAGAATTGGACTTTCAGCCTCAGCATCAGTCCTTCCTCTGAACGCTCAGGACTGGTCTCCTTTAGGATAGACTGGTTGGATCTCCTTGCAGTCCAAGGGGCTCTCAAGAGTCTTCTCCAACACCACAGTATAAAAGCATCAATTCTTAGGCACTCAGCCTTCTTCACAGTCCAACTCTCACATCCATACATGACCACTGGAAAAACAATAGCCTTGACTAGATGGACCTTTGTTGGCAAAGTAATATCTCTGCTTTTTAATATGCTGTCTAGGTTGGTCATAACTTTCCTTCCAAGGAGTAAGCGTCTTTTAATTTCATGGCTACAATCACCATCTGCAGTGATTTTGGACCCCCCAAAAATAAAATCGGACACAGTTTCCACTTTTCCCCATCTATTTCCATAAAGTGATGGGACCAGATGCCATGATCTTAGTTTTCTGAATGTTGAGCTTTAAGCCAACTTTTTCACTCTCTTCTTTCACTTTCATCAAGAGGCTTTTGAGTTCCTCGTCACTTTCTGCCATAAGGGTGGTGTCATCTGCATTTCTGAGGTTATTGATATTTCTCCCTGCAATCTTGATTCCAGCTTGTGCTTCTTGCAGCCCAGCGTTTCTCATGATGTACTCTGCATATAAGTTAAATAAGCAGGGTGACAATATACAGCCTTGATGTACTCCTTGTCCTATTTGGAACCAGTCTGTTGTTCCATGTCCAGTTCTAACTGTTGCATATAGGTTCTCAAGAGGCAGGTCAGGTGGTCTGGTATTCCCATCTCTTTCAGAATTTTCCACAGTTTATTGTGATGCACACAGTCAAAGGCTTTGGCATAGTCAATAAAGCAGAAATAGATGTTTTTCTGGAACTCTCTTGCTTTGTCAATGATCCAGCGGATGTTGGCAATTTGATCTCTGGTTCCTCTGCCTTTTCTAAAACCAGCTTGAACATCTGGAAGTTCACAGTTCACATATTGCTGAAGCCTGGCTTGGAGAATTTTGAGCATTACTTTACTAGTGTGTGAAATGAATGCAATTGTGTGGTAGTTTGAGCATTCTTTGGCATTGCCTTTCTTTGGGATTGGAATGAAACTGACCTTTTCCAGTCCTGTGGCCACTGCTGAGTTTCCCAAATTTGCTGGCATGTTGAGTGCAGCACTTTCACATCGTCATTTTGAGGATTTGAAATAGCTCCACTGGAATTCCATCACCTCCACTAGCTTTGTTTGTAGTGATGCTTTCTAAGCCCTGCTTGACTTCACATTCCAGGATGTCTGGCTCTAGGTCAGTGATCACACCATCGTGATTATCTTGGTCGAGAAGATCTTTTTTGTACAGTTCTTCTGTGTATTCTTGCCACCTCTTCTTAATATCTTCTGCTTCTGTTAGGTCCATACCATTTCTGTCCTTTATTGAACCCATCTTTGCATGAAATTTCAATGTTCCCTTGGTATCTCCAATTTTCTTGAAGAGATCTCTAGTCTTTCCCATTCTGTTGTTTTCTGCTATTTCTTTGCATTGATCACTGAGGAAGGCTTTCTTATCTCTCCTTGCTGTTCTTTGGAACTCTGCATTCACATGGGAATATCTTTTCTTTTCTCCTTTGCTTTACGCTTCCCTTCTTTTCACAGCTATTTTGTAAGGCCTCCTCATTCAGCCATTTTTCTTTTTTGCATTTCTTTTTCCTGGGGATGGTCTTGCAACCCCATGGACTGTAGCCCGTCAGGATCCTCTATCCGTGGGATTCTCCAGGCAAGAATCCTGGAGTGGGTGGCCATTTCCTTCTCTAGGGGATCTTCCCAACCCAGGGATTGAACCTGTGGTCTTCCCGACCCAGGGAGTGAATCTGCAACTCTTAGGTCTCCTGCACTGCAGGTGGGTTATTTACTGCTGAGCCACTGGGAAAACACTCACTTGATATTAAGTTGTAGTTATTCAAGCTATGGTTCAAAGCTATGGTTTATAGTTTTATATATTTATATTTATGTATTTTGTATACTGTAAAAGCTTATATTCATAATATGAACATAAAGTCACAGAAAAAAATACAATTTTAAAAGATGTATAGTCTAATTATATTCTTAATTATTAAGGTTTAGATATTTTTCTTTTGACCTTTAGGATTTTCTGAAACTAGATTTAAATTTAAACCTTCTTTAAGGACATTGGAAGAATGCCTAAGAAATATTTTGAAATCAAGATCTAATATATATTACATCATTATGTATAACACTTAATGTGATTATTTTAAAACCGTACCTCTTTGATACACTTTTGGTTACAAATGCATATTGTAGTTAAAGAATGCCTTACAAAATGATAGGTATGTTCTTGAGTAAGAAAGAGATTTAGAATGTTCCATTTCCACTGGAAGATGACATGAACTTCATCTTCAGGCTGTGATCTACTAATTATTTGTACCTAAATTACCTAGTCTTCCCAAATGACAATCCCTTAGAACTTTAATTTTTTGACCAGTCTGCTTTAATACCACACTTTTAAAATACTACAGTAAGAATTAAAATAAAATACAGATTTACCCAGCATGTTAAACTACTACTTCCAAAATATTGTCCTATGAAATTACCTGTATGATGATAAATATACATTTAAAACCCTAAACTTATATAAATGCCTAATAAATATAAAATGTTATTAGATGGAAATCAGTCTGCAAAAATTCCCTTATATTTGTATCAAATTAATTATTGAATTTTCATCACAAACATGGCTACCTATATCAGTCAGAGTTTCTCAGAGAAGTAGAATGAATACCATGTACATACTCAGGAAGATCCCCTGAAGGAGGGCATGGCAGCCCACTCCAGTGTTCCTGCCTGGAGAGTCCCATGGACAGAGGAGCCTGGTGGGCTACAATCCATGGGGTCACAAAGAGTCAGTCATGACTGAGCAACTAACACACACACACACACACATACACACACACACACACACGGTAAGTACTATTTATTTTAAGGAACCGGCCCTCACAATTGTAGGGGCTGGCAAGTTCAAAATTCTCATGGACATCCAGCAAGCTAGGAATTCCAGCAGGATCTGAGGCTGTTGCCTTGACTCTCAGGGCAGTCTGAATGTGGAATTCCTTCTTTTTCAGAGAACTTCAGTCTTTTTTAATTGATGTATATTTGATTTACAGTGCTGTGTTTATTATTGCTGTACACAAAGTGATTATGTTAATTATATACACATTTTTAAATTACCTTCCATTATGGCTTATCATAGGACATCATAGGATATATCATAGCATAGACTGCAGTCTCTGTGCTGCACAGCAGGACCTTGCTGTTCATCCATTCTGTGTGCAAAACCTGACATTTGCTAACCCCAGCCTCCCATCACACCCCTCCACCAACCCCGTGCCCTAGCACCACCGGTCTGTTCTCTATGCCTGTGGTGCTGTCTCTGTTCCACAGATAGGTTCATTTGTGCCATACTTAAGATCCCATGTATAAGAGATAGCGTATGGTATTTGTCTTTTGCTTTCTGACTTACTTCAGCTAGTGTGATGATCTCTAATTGCATCCCTGTTGCTGCAAATGGCATCATTTCGTTTGTTTCATCCCTCTGTATCTGTGTACCACATCTTCTTTATCCATTCTGTTGCCACATGTTCAGATTGTTCCCATGCCTTGGCTAGTGCAGATACTGCTGCTATGAACGTAGAGGTGCATGGATGTTTTTTTAATTAGAGCTTTGTCTGGATATGTGCCCAGGAGCGGGATTGCTGGATCATATGGTCATTCTATGTTCAGTTTTCCAAGGAATCCATACTGTTTTCCACAGGGGCTGAACCAACTCACATTCCCACCAACAGCACAGAGGGCAGAGAACCTCAGTCTTTTCTTTAAGGCTTTCAGCTGATTGGATGAGAGCAACTCACGTGGTGCAGGCTAATTTGCTTTATTCAGAACTTACTGATTTAAATGTTGATCACATCTAAAAAGGGGCTTCACAGGTAGCCACCTGTGGTAAAGAATCCACCTGCATTGCAGGAGTTGCAGGACATATGAGTTCAATCCCTGCCTGGATTGGGAAGATCCCTGGAGGAGGGCAAGATAACCCACTTTAGTATTCTTGCCTGGAGATTCCCATGGACAGAGGAGCTACAGTCCATAGGGTTGCAAACAGTTGGCCATGGTTGACATGAATGAGCATGCACGCACACACATCTAAATAACAGCTTCACAACAGCATCACCAGAATGGTATTTAACCAAACAACTGGGCACCATAGATTAGCCAAGCTGACACAGATAGATCACACTAAGTCAGGACATGTTCCTGGTCTTCCTGAAAATCACACCAAAGCAACAAGGAAAGGGTATACCACCTGTGAGCTCAATTTTCAGGGGAATCAGGATGAAGCTATAATAAGTTGCCTCTCTCATTTTTGTGAAAGCTGCCAAAAGGAGTTTAGATGGTTAGAAGTCATGAAGGAGGAAATCAGGGTGAGTTGGTCAGGCTGTTCTGTGACAGCATCGCAATAGGTGAGGGGCTCACTCAGAAGTGCAGAAGCCACATCTCTTGAACAGGAAAGAGCATGACCTCTGCACCAAGCTTGACAAAAGAACAGAAGACAGGGGATGTTTGGAATGTTGTGGGAGCCCACAAAGACACACAGAGGAGCCAAGGAGACTGCTAGGCAGGAAGGGGTCTGTTTCTACAGCAGCAGGAGCAGGGACTTTAAGTTGTGAAGTCTGGAATGTTGCCTAAGTTCTTCTCACACCCCACATCTATATGAAGAATCTGTAAATAGCTAGTTTAGGAAAATACAACTAATTCTGTGATATGTACTATAAAAATATATGGCCTAAATCAATGTATGAATGTTGTAAAAAATGTAGTAAAGATCCCAAAATTAACCCCAAATTTTTTAAAATCTCAGATTCTTTCATCTTCTACTCCATATACTCCAGGGTGCTCTCTCCATCTCGCTCAAGCAAAAGCTAAACTTTAAAAAGTCTAGAAGACCCTATATGATCTCATACCCTGGTACCTCGGACTTCCAAATCTCTGTGTCCCTGGATTTCTTTCTTTTCCAAGAAAATTTCAAGTATAGTAGTCTCTTGGGGACTTTTTTCTTGCTCTTTTTCCTCCCTAGCATATTCTTCCCCAAATATCTACATGGCTCACTCTCTTAACTCCTTCAAATTTTAGTCAGCTATCACTTCCCAGAAGTGATTGTCACAGGTGACCTTATTTAATAACTGTGACCAACACATGAATATTCCTTATTCCTCTTCTCTGAGCTGTATTTTCCTGCATAGCACAATTCACAATTTGCCATATTAAATATTTTCACCAGCTTTTGTTGTGTTTGACTTTATTTGCTGTTGTATCCTCAGTGCCTGCTTCAGTGTAGGAATTCACAACATATTTGTTAATTACTGAATGGTTGAGTGAATATAGAATGGACACTCTTCAGAAAATGTTTCCACATAGCAGATAAAAAACATGGCCAACTGTATTACTACAAAATTAAGAAAACTGACTTAAATCATGACCCAAGAAAGAAAACTTACAAAGTTCAAATACCAGAACTTAGAGTAGAAATAAGGGAACAACAGCAAAAGATGCAACAAGAGCTGGTGCAAGAAAGGAGTAAGTAGGAAAAAAGAAACATTGCATATATAAAAAATGAAATTTGAAGAACAAAAATAGATCCCTCAGATAACCTAATAAGTAACATATGAAATGGAAATAAATAAAGCAAGGAAAAAGTACTGGAAATTAAATGTTTATATAGATTAGATTAAAAAAATGTGATATATCCATACAGTGAACCATCAAACAGAAACATACAAGGAAAAAAACTATGCAGACAGTATAGATGAAAGAAACCAGATATAAAGCGTACATACTGTATGATTTCCTTTATATGAAAATCTAAAAAAATGAAAGGCTAGTGTCAGCATAGATCGGAGATTGCCTGGAGCCAGAGTGGAGGCAGGAGCTAACCGCAAGCAACGTGACAGTTTTCAGGGGTCATGGAGTGTCCTAAAATCTCCATTTCCAATTCCACTCCATTTGCCAAAGCTCGTGGAACTCTGTACTTATACTAAAAGATACACCTCAATATATTCTTTTTGTTTTTGTATAAGAATGAGAGAGAAAAATAATTGATTTAGAAATGAGGCAAAGAACATCTAATACACACATAATTGAAATTCTCTGTGAAGAAAATGGAAATAACATTTTTTTTCGTTTAAAATAATACAGATTTATTATCTTACAGTTCTTTTTTTTTTTTTAAACTTTACATAATTGTATTAGTTTTGCCAAATATCAAAATGAATCCACCACAGGTATACATGTGTTCCCCATCCTGAACCCTCCTCCCTCCTCCCTCCCCATTCCATCCCTCTGGGTCGTCCCAGTGCACCAGCCCCAAGCATCCAGTATTGTGCATCGAACCTGGACTGGCAACTCGTTTCATACATGACATTTTACTTGTTTCAATGCCATTCTCCCAAATCTTCCCACCCTCTCCCTGAAATAACATTTAAATACATAAAATCAAGAAAATATTTCTGAGATAAATGTCTGTTTATTAATTTAACTAAATGATATATTTACTATGTATTAACCATTAAGCATTCTTTATGGATTAACTCAAACTCTTAACAACCCTCCAAGGTAAATCTTAATATTTTCCTATTATACAGATGAGGAGACTGAAGTGCATATAATTATATCAAGCTTCTCAGCTAATAAGTGGCGATGCCCTAGCTATTCACACACTAAAAGGGCACATTATAAGCCAAAGCAAACTGAACAGGATGCTAAACAGCCAGACATAGGTTGGCCAAATAGCAACGAAGAGAAAATAAATAATATTTATAGGGGGTAAAATAATGCTGGCTTCAGATCTCCACATAGATGCCAAAGACAGTGGAAAACATAACAAAAAATAATAGGAAAATGAACAAAAGCCATTTACAAGTTTTATAGTAATGATAGATGTCTTAAAGATATAATACTAAAAATGAAAAAAAAATCATAAAATGTTGCCCACCTGGAGTTCATCTTGCAGCTAAAAAATCAGCAAACAAAATGATAATAGGGAAGTGTAGACTAGGGAATAAGTGTAGATAATAGGGAAGTTGGGTGATGTGTTAACCGAGTTCTCCAGAGAAAGTGAAGCAATAAAATACAGGAATTTCTGATAAGGAACGGACTCACGTGATTTTGGAGGCTGACAAGTCCAGCATCTGCAGGGTGGGTCTTCAGGCTGGAGAACCAGGACAGCCAACGTTTCAGTTCAAGTCTTCAGTCAGTCTGCTGCAGAGAGTCTGAGAGCGGTCTGCTGGAGAATCCTCACTGGCTTGAGGGAGCCTCTTCTGTCCTTTTGTTCTATTCAGTCTTCAACTGATTGAATTGTTGGATGAAACCCCCTCAAATTATGGAAGACAATATTCTTTACTCAAGTCTACTTATTTAATATTAATCTCTTTCAAAACTGTCACAGAAATATCAAGAACAGTGTTTGGATAGTATCTGGGTAGTCCATGGACCAGCCAAGTTGATACATGAAATTAAGCATCACGGTTGGTAAAAAGAATATTGTGATAAATAGGCAATAAGTTAGAAGTTAACAAAACACGTAAAAGTATGTATCTATAAACCTGGTTACAGAAAAGACTTCTCTTAACTCCAATTAACTGCTAATCAAAACTGTAAAACCTCTAAGAAAGCAAAGATAATACAAAATACTCTATATTTGAGTATGTGAAGTGTAGATATGCAGTGCTCAGAGAAAAATGCACAACCTTAACTTTTATCAGTTAAAAAGAGTGGATTAATTAACATTATAACCATGTACAGAAATAAATTTAAAGCAAGCATAAGGAAAGAATTAATAAAAACAAAGGAAGGAATTAGTAAAGACAAAATTTAAATTTAATGAGAAAAATAATCAAAAACTGCTTCTTTGAAGAAAAAAGTCAGCACTAAAACATAAAAATCTGTGTAATTAAGATCATTTGGAAGAAAGCATATAACAGGAAGGCAAATGATGAAATGTCAAAAAAGACGCAAAAGTGGAAGAATTGGATAAGTGCTGTGTTGGCACTATAAAAACACGTTTGAAATCTGAATAACAGATATTTTTCCTAACAAAAATAATTTGTCGAAACTGATGTTGAAAGCAAGAAAATCCAAAAAGGTTAATTCCCATAAAACAATTGAAAGCAAAATGGTCAAAGATTAATCCTCCTAGAGAGCAGTAGAATCAAAGGGATTCACAGGAGAATTCCAACAAATGTTTAACAATCAGGCTATTGAAATGCTATTAAACTGCTTCAGGCATGAAAAAGAAAGCAAGTTTATAAAATGAATATGACATTGATACTAAAGTCATGTTAAGACTGTGCTTTAAAAACAAACTATGGAACAATGTTACTTATAAATGTTGATACAAAAATCCTGAATAAAATACTAAAAAAGAAATTAGAGCAAAATTATAAGATAATTTTACCACGACTAAGTTTTATCACACAAATGTAATGGTGTTTCAAAATCAGGAAATATTTAATATAAGTAATATAATCACCAGCACAGATAATAAAAACCATTTGAAAAAAATTGAGCAACCACACTTAATTTTTAGTTATTATATGGAATGTCATTTTTATAGGTGAAAAAATAAATTACATATTGTCCAACCTAATGATATCAAATGAGATAAAAGTCAACATATTAATCATAAAAATATATGTTTCTGTTCACAGGTCAATGAGTTTAATAGAGGAAGAAATCAGAGGTAAAACATTTTAGAAGGAGCATGTAAAAATTTATTATTTACTAAGATATAATGGTTTATCAGTAGAACCCAAAAGAATAAACTAGAAAATTCTTACAAAAATTCAGTAAATTTAAGGATTAATATTAATCAGTCAGGCAGTTCAGTCATTCAGTCATGTCTGACTCCGCGACTCCATGGACTGCTAATATTCAGGATCAAACAGCTTTCATATATGCAAATAACCAGTTAGAAAATACGATTCAAGGGAAAGAAACCCTGTTTACAATATCAAGGTTAAACAGGAAAAAGTAACCATAACAAAGACGAAAAAGATCTCTTTCAAGAAAAGTTTAAAGTAGCATTGAAAGACAAGGCACAGACATAAACAAATGTAACAGCATCCTGTCATTGGATAGGTATGCTGAATATCAAAACGATTTTAATTCTCTATAATTTTTGATACAACATGAACAAATATTGTTTTTCGGTCACTAAGTTGTGTCCAACTCCTTGTGACCCCATGAATTGCAGCACACCAGGCCTCTCTGTCCATCACTATCTCCCGGAGCTTCCTCAAATTCATGTCCATTGAGTCAGTGATGCCATCAACCATCTCATCCTCTGTCACCCCTTCTCTTCTTGCCCTCAGTTTTTGCCCTTTGCCTTCTTGCCCTCTCCTTGCTGTCCAAGGGGCTCTCAAGAGTCTCCTGCAGCACCACAGTTGGAAAGCATCAATTCTTCTGCGCTCAGCCTTCGTTATGGTCCAGCTCTCACATCTGTGCATGGCTACCGCGACAACCTTAGCTTTGACTATACAGATCTTTGTCGGCAAAGTGTGACGTTTCAAAACAATGTCTAGGTTTGACACTGCTCTTTTTCAAAGGAGCAAGTGTCTTTTAATTTCATGGCTGCAGTCACCATCCGCATTGATTTTGGAGCCCAAGAAAATGAAATCTCACATTGTTTCCACATTTTCCCCATCTATGTGCCCTGATGTGATAGGACTGGATGCCATGATCTTAGTTTTTTGAATGCTGAGTTTTAAGCCAGTTTTCTCACTCTCTTCTTGAACCCCATGAACAATAGGAAATAAATATAGTAAGTATGCATTGGGCTTTCCAAATTTTATCTAGTAAAATTATTAAATTTTTAAAAATATAAATTTTAATGCTGACTATTGTGTGAATATCCCTGAAACTCAACTTCCTATCAAGTCTAAGTCATAAATCTAGAGTTATGTCTTTGTTTTTACATATGCATGCAACAGCTGCAATTCTGTGTTTATTTCTGCATTGTTCTCATCTAGCTTAAATTGTAGATATCTCATCTTACACATCTACCTAAATGGTTTATATTTAGCATGATGCATGCAATTTGGGTTCATATTGATTAGGGAAATTATTTAAAACAGTTAAAAAAGCTTTAATCAAAGCCAATTTATTTTAATGTGAAAAATGCACCATTTAAGTCACCAGATTTACATTCCTCCTATTCTCCTCCCCTGCCCCACCAAAAAAAAAAAAAGAGAGAGAGAGAAAGAAAGGAAAAACACATAATATAGGGAATTCATTGAAAAGTCTGCTCCAACCAAGCCCCTTCCCTGCTTCCCACCTCCACTACCATCATACACACCCGTTTGGAAGTGGAACCCCAGGGTCAGGTGATAAAACTTATTGGCGATGCCTTCTCAGACAGGAAACAAAACTGAAATATCAAGAAGTTGTCCAAAAATATTAGTTGAAATTTCTGTGTTTGATACGTGAAGAATATTTATAGTTTCGATGCCATGTTAAAATTAGGATTAGATGTATCACTGATACCAGCAATCAGTATTTTAGGAGCATCCCTCGACTCCATTGGTGATTAATCGGTGTGTGCTGATATGACCCAGTGATGAGTCATGGCCAAGGCTCCATGGAGAAGGAAGAAGGCATGGGCCCAACTTCCACTTGTCCCCACAAGTCGCTAGCCATCTTGAACCCTAGACTGGACCAGCCGTCTTCTAGGTACCACCAGGTGAACCAGAACAGCACAATGTGGGATGGAAGAATTGCCCAACCAAGTCCTACCCAGGTTACTGACCCTAAACATTTTGGGGTATAATAAAATGACTTGCTGTTTTAAGACACTGAGTTTTGGGGTAGTTTGTTACATAGTATTATATAGCTGGTGCAATGAATATAAGAAACATTATTAACTGAATCAGAGATATATTCGATATATTTTTAAATAAAAAAAATGTTGAAATTGTTTTCACTTTCCATTTTCAAACCAGCCAAAAACCCTCTCCTAACAAAGTACTGTTTAACTAAGATCAGTTTTCATCTCCCTTTGAGTCTTTTGTGGCTATTCAACCTCCACACAATTAGGCTACTATGTCTCATATCAATTAAATGTGTATTTTTATAATTCAAAGAAAACTAAACAGTTCGAAAATTGAGAGATTATTTTCCCAGTGTTTGACTAGTTATTCACATCATGACAGTGTCAAAGATTCACAGTGAGCATGTTTTATTAAATATTAATTCCAGCCACTTCAACAATAATAATAATTTTTCAATTAGTCTAGTTCCTTTTCATTTTTCATCCTATAAATCCAATATTCCTAAGACTGAAGATTTGGCAAGCCCCTGGCAGCCTGACGAGGCTCCTTTAACAACTTCTGCTTGCTAAGAACAGCGCTGCTGACATGGGCCTGCCTAGAAAAGCCATGCTGAATATTAACTTTCCATCTCAGTCCAGGGATGTGACCGAGACTCTGAGCTACATCGCTTTAGGCCTGCTGGCAAGAGAAAACCTGTTTAATTACCTGCCCCAGCTGTACTTACTAAGTGGAATGATTATTAAATCTGTCTCTCTATTTCACAGTTTCATCATACAATTCAAATATATGCCAAGAGAAATGGAGGACATAGCTCCTACAGGAGTAGACAGCTCTAAAACCCTCATCGCAACACGTGTCTTGAGTATTGTTGCCCAGGGCTCAACCAAACCTCTGTTCTCTGATATGAAATTGGAAGGTTCTTAGATGCTCTGCCAACCCTGTAACTGGATGTAGCCTATCATCATTTAACCGTATTATTATCCAGTTCATGCACAAAGGAAGAGAATGCTTGGTCTTTTCCTTCTTTAGCTGCAGGAGGGTAATTTGAGTCCTTTCCTCTGAAGTCCAAAGACATGATAAAGCCACAAACTTGTGCTGATCCACTCTGTAAAGTCTTTCCGTCTGTTTCTCTGAGTTTACTGCTATCCTACTCTTAATGACCGAGATAACACATATCCTCAGAGAACCCTAAGTGACCCACTGTCATTAGAATTCGTGCTGTATCATAAAAAGTTATGCAATCTTTATCCATGTTCATAATAACCTTGCACCTTTAAATAGCCTCTGCACACTCCTCAGAGACAAGCACCAAAATTTGGTAATTATAGTCTACCTTTCAATCACGTTTTTCTAAAAGCATTTTTCCATTCATAAACGTCTTTTGTTGTCTAATTTCATAACTTGTATCTCTTTTGATATCACGTATCTGTTTTATAAATCACTGGTAGATTAAATCTCCTTTCTTGCCTGTAGACCTTATACAGTTTCTGTTAAATTCTACTGAAAAGTAAACTAGCTTGTACATTTACTCAATTTGTATCAATGACTAGGTATCCCAACCTAAGTTCCCCTTTAAATAATTCAGGTAACCTCCTGTAGCATTTACTAATTAACCTCCATTCTGTTTTGCAATTGTATTTGGAATTTTGAGGCAGAAATGTATTTAATTGTGTGGCAGTTATTAGGTGAAGTGGACATAGTAACCCATGAGAACTGACCAGAAGAATGTTGTATTTCCTTCCAGTCAGAATTTGATATGACAGTGTTAAATACAGCTCTGAATCATAAAGAGAGGGGCTTCATTGATAAGCATTTGTGGGGTTAGTCATGGGGAAACTGCACTCTTTCTCACTGCATTAAAGCATGAGGTTTTCAGTACAAATAATGTGTTATCATCTGGAATATCAATAAAACCCCCATGACCAGCCATGTGCTCCTGAGTAAATCATAGAGATTATATCAGTATTTGATCAAATGTAAAAATTCAAGTACATTCCTATACTCTTCATCTTATGCTCTTTACTGAGAGGTTTATAACAGTGATTTTGTCTAACTCTATGAAATGCGACAGGACCTTCGTGTAAGCTTTGGTCTCCAAACCATGGGACATGGAGGAGAGTGTGATGAAATAAAAACACCGTGAGCTTAGAGTTCATTCTGAGCTCATTTCTTAATTCTGTGATTCATTTTTTATGTTATCTGAGACTCATCATTTACCTTTTTCTCTTGTTAAATTATTATTATTATTTTTCTTGGATGAGTCTCTGTGATAAATAAAAATGCCTAGGTCTCCTGTTCATAGGATGCTCACTATTGTCTGTCAGCCTGTCAACAAACCTGTTTTTTTTTTTTTTTTTGAGGGGGGTTGTATTTTACAAATTGAAGAATAATTGATGTAGAACACTATATTAGTTTCAGTACATAATATATACATATATATTTAATAAATCCAGTAAACTTCCATCACCATACATAGTCACAAATATTTTCCCTTGGGATGAGAATTTGTAAAATCTACTCTCTCCCAAGGGCCTTACTTATTTTATAACTAGAAGTTTGCACCTTTTCATTTCATTTTTCTTAAGATCAGTTCTTCATCTGCAAAATAAAGGGTTTGTTTTAGAATAACCATTTGAATGTTCTCTCTGAACTTTAAAATTCAAAAAGTCATTAAGTTTTTTGTATTATTGGATGGTTATAAGGATGAAATTACTGAATGCTCTTAATATGCACGGGTTAATCACAGGCCCTGGCACAGAGCAAGTTATCACAGAGTGAATGGCCGGAATGTTTCCATATGGCCAAACCTAGCCTGTCTCATGCTGCATAACTTTATGCCAGAATAGGTCACCATTCCTCTAGGTTTCATGGCAATTCACTAGTTGTCATCAATATTTTTTTCTTCTTTACCTCTGGGAATCCTGAAGATTACACTTATCAGGCTTGTAAGTTGGATGTGTCGCTAGTTCTGACCAAAGAAATGCAAGCAGACAAAAGGTGTGTTACCTCGTAACTGAGTTAGGACATGTCTGCGTACACTTCTCCAGGCTGCCCTCCTCTGCTGCTGGTTCAAGACTCAGCTGCGAGCACAAAATGAGCCCCCAGCTGCTTGTGTGGAGCAGAGATTCCTCACAACCCAGGGTGCGAGCAAGAAGTTAACATGCTGTTAAGTCACTGCAGTTTTGGTTGTTTTTACTGCAGCATAAAGATCCCCTGGAGGGGGAAATGGTGACCCACTCCATTATTCTTGCCTGGAAAATCCCAGGGACAGAGGAGCCTGGTGGGCTATGGTCCAAGGGGCCGCAAAGAGTCAGACACGACTGAGCACTTGTACAGAGAGAGCACAAGTTGTTGTTCAGTCTCTCAGTCAAGAAGCTGAAGTTGAGTAGTTCTATGAAGATCTGCAAGACCTTCCGGAACTCACACCAAAAATAAACATGCCCTTTTCATCACAGGAGACTGGAATGCAAAAGTAGGCCGTCAAGAGATACATGGAGTAACAGACAAGTTTAGCTTGGAATACCAAATGAAGCAGGGCAAAGGCTGATAGAGCTTTGCCAAGAGAATGCGCTGGTGATAGCAAACACCTTCTTCCAACCACAGAATAGACAACTCTACACATGGACATCACTAGATGGTTGGTACTGAAATCAGATTGACTATATTCTTGCAGAGCACAAGAGCCCACACTGAATAACATGCTGTGTGCCATTCAAATGTATCCACACACTTTCTGCCTTTTTCCATGACGCTTAGATAGTTATCTATTTCCCTTCTCTCAAGCTCATCATTAAACTATAGCCCAATTTGGTTATTCAATCCATATATTTACCACCTAAATCTCTTTCAGATATGCCCCTTGCTCTCAGCCCTACAATGCCCCTGGTCCAGCCTTCCAGCCTTTCTCCCTAGGTTACTGCTATATCCTCCTGACCAGGTCTCTCTGCCTACAGATTACCTCGTGCAGATCTCTACCTTTGATTACATGTGAAGTGTAAATTTTGCTTTATCCATCTCCTTTCAAAAATACTTTAAATATCAGGAGTCACAGCCCAGCAGTGTGACAAACAAGTCTTTCCGATGAGTCAATCCCTCCATCCCCTACCTCACTTTGCCCGGAATGCTGATGTTTAGTAAGTACGGGCTTAGTAGCTCTGGGGTACACCCTGCTGTTGCACACCTTGCTGACATCTCTTATGCTATTCTGTTTACTTAGAATGACCTCCCCCTCATCCTATAAGATTTGGTCGTAAACCTCGTCCTTGAAATCCCAGGATCTCTGTGTCGCATCCCACTGGGTTGCTACACTCACTCTGTGTATACTCCTAAGCCTGTTGTTATTCTATTATAATGAAACTGTTGGTGTCTTTCCTGCTGGCTCGATCCAGAGCGCCTCAAGGCAAGGCCATGCATGTCGTGTATCTTTCTCACCTTCCTGCACAGCGCGTGCTGGTGCTTTGGAAGCGTTGGTGGGATATTCCCAGCTGTAAGAGCCGCTGATCTGAACGCCTCCAACCCCTATGCTGTTCTCTCTGATCCTGCGGTTGCTCGTCCCCCCGTCTGCCATCACTGGGCCTCCTCACTCAGCCACCCTGCCGACTGGCTTCTGACAGAAGTCGTGCCAAGCTCTCTGCCCGGGGGCTGTCTATACCCTACTGTTGTCACTTCCTCTTTGCAGAGCTAAACTTTGCTCCCCCTGCACCCTGCTAAGAGGAGGACTATCACCAGGAACAAACCCATCCCTTGGGACTCGTGATGCAACCTTCTTTCTAATGTCAAGCTTACCTGTTGTATGAAACTTTTCGTATCTAGCTGTAACCCAAGTCAGGCCCAAAGGACCATAGAACTATCTTTTGCTTTTCAAAAGGACTCATTCTCCTGTAACAGAAACAAACATTTTGAGCATCTGCTTTTACCCTTGCACTTTACAGAAGAGTTTAGCAGGTCTAAAAGATCTTTCCATTTGGGGGGTGGGGGTTAGGAGGAGCAGTTAGAGAAAAAATGGCACTTCATATGAAGTGGTAGTAGGTGATACAGTGATATGGTTCAGAATAAAAGAAGTCTGAAGCAAAAACATAAACTAGTTTATGCATGGAGAGACTGATATCAGCTACAATAGTCTATCTGCATTGTATCTTTTCAAATTAAACTCTTTTTAATATGGACAATGCCCACTTTTTTTAAGGTACTTCATGCTAAAATTTTTACAAAGAGGAATTTTATAATTAATAAATTTTATGATTAAAGTGCATTTATAATTAATTTTATAGTCCTGGTTTCTGTCACAGAAATTACTCCACTGATTGGCACTTTTATCTATACTCAGAAGGGTCCAGCTTGTTCTCCACTGAGTAGCATTGTTGATGATCAGCTAATGTTCACATTTCGGGCTCCCCTGAAACTCTTTCAAGAAGCAAACCCATTCTTCATCTGCAGTTCATCAACATCCATTCAAAAAAGAGAAATCCCAGGTTAACCTCACCATGACAATATCAGGAGATAGAAGAGCCCTGACCTCATGAGTGAGGGACATGTGAGACTCAGAAGCGTCCCACAATTTGTTGAATGCTTGTTGTCAACCTCTTGAAACTCTTTTAATAGTTTTGAACCAAAGGTCCACATTTTCATTGTGCATTGGGTTCCAAAAATTATATAGTTGATCTTGGCTGAAGCAGGGGTCATGGGTTTCTCCTGAGACCTTTCATAAAGATGCCATTGATCATTTGCAAAGAGTCTACAGAATATGAATCCAGGAGTACATGTGGAAAGTCAGAGTTAATTCCTCCTTAGCTAGATTCTTAGACCTTTCCAAAACTCTCAGGAAATATATATAAGCTAGACAAAAAGAAAAAAATAAAATACACGTTCCAGAAAACATAGTTGGTCTCATCATCACGTGCACGCGTGTGTGCGTGCATCAGTTGCTTCAGTCGTGTCTGACTCTTTATGACCCCATGGACTGTAGCCACCAGGCTCCTGTGTCCATGGGATTCTCCAGACAAAAATACTGGAGTGGATCGCCATGCCCTCCTTCAGGGGATCTTCCTGATCCAGAAATTGAACCTGAGTCTCTTATGTCTCCTGCATTGGCAGGCAGGTTCTTTACCTGGGAAGCCCCTTGTCATCATTATCCATACCACATATTTAGCTTTATGTGTGTTGGGAAGGAAAAATAATTTGCCCTTTACCCTTCTATGTTCTTGGCTGAGACCTGCCAACCCCTCCCCCCCCAACCCCAACAACCAGCACCATGTTATAAACATCAGATGAACTGGAGAAAAGCAAACAGAAGTTTAATAGCATGTATACCTCCTGTATACATGGGGATACCCAGAATAAGTGAGTAACTCCTAGAAATAACCCAAACTTCTACCCTAAATATCATCTCCAGCAAAAGACATCAAATGTTGGGGGTGGGAAGAAAGGTTATCAGGCAAAACACATAAACAGAGGTGCACTTTTAGAAGGCTTGGGGTCCAACTCTTCTCCATTGATAGGAATTTCTAGGGTTTCAGGATCTTCCTCTTCCTGGTCCTGGAAGAAGACATTTTTACAAATGGAGATTTCCCTTATAAATGCAAATATCTCTTAGAAAGACCTCTGGTTTTCGGAGTTTTTCCTATGCCTGTTGTTTCTTAAAAATGATGAGCCCAAAATAATCCTTGGGCTTCCCTGGTGGCTCAGACAGGAAAGAATAAGCCTGCAGTGCAGGAGACCTGGCTTCCATTCCTGGGTGGGGAAGGAAGGGCGTGGCAACCCACTCCAGTGTTCTCGCCTGGAGGATTTTATGGGCAGAGAAGTTTGGAGGGCTAGAGTCCATGGGGTCACAAACAGTCGAACATGACTGAGTGTCCAACTCTTTCACTTTTCAAAATAATCCTGATGCCAAAGAGACACATGGAGTTGGGGGGAGGGAGAGGGAATTATGATATTAACAGAAGATTTGGTTAGGAAATTTGAAAAGGTAATTTCTAAGCTCAAAGACTCTCGTTTGGAAAACCTGTAGATGAAAGAGTAAACAATTATCTTGACAACAGTTAATCTGCTCATCTTCCTTTGTAATCTAAATTGGAAGAAGTGTTATTAAAACTTTAGTTACCATATCAGTATAAAATTAAATTTAAACTATTTTCCTTGTAGTTCATCAAACTGCAACCCAGTTAGGAACTGTTGCATTGTAAAGAGCTGTACTTGGCTCACAATTAATTCATTGAGCCTTCCTTTTAGTAGCCTTGATCAGAACAATTTCATTTGTTATTCATTCTGATTTACATAAATACTTCACAGCATTTTACTATTAAAGGACACTTAAAATGAAGAACAACATTTATTTCTCTCCTCTTGTATGCAATTCTTTATTTCATGTTTTATTTGAAGAGGGTTGTTATGATCAGCAGACAGGAGCTAGTGAAAACATAATTTAAAGTCTGAAATGGTGATCATTTCCAGTCTTTTAAAAACTGCTAGCATTAATTGATTTGTCTCCAGTGTGAATTGAACTGTTATGTCTAAAGAGAAATATCCTTTAATCTCTCTTATACTCTGAGGATCTAAGCATAATTAATAATTTGCTTTAAAAAATGATATTACTAACCCATCCATTCATTCATATAGTCACTTACTCAGAAAGTGCTAGTTAGATATCTGCTATGTGCAGAATGTTACCATTAGGCATAGGGGAAATAAAGATGAAAAAAAAACAAAAAATGCAACATGTTCTATAACCTAGAAAATCAAGATGGTGGAAGGAATAGCATATAATAAAGTAATCATAAACATAAACGCAAACAGCTTCTGTGTTAAGTATATGAAAAAGAGGTACCCAGAGTGAGGAAACATATGCAGGAAGTCAGATGGGTTTGAAAGTAACATACATAAGTAAAGATCTAAAACATAAGTAGTAAAAAAAGAGCAACTACATTTATTTACATCAGAACAAGCATTTAGAAATATATTTTAAAAGACAACATTATCTCCAATTGTAATCAAAACTAAGATGTACCTAGGAATGTTTCTTTAAAAAACATATGCAAGACATTTATGGAGAAAATTAAACAATGAATTTAAGTACACAAAATAAAAATGTTTCAATGTCCATGAACTAAAAACCCCATATCAAGATTAGATAAATTTTCCAGAAATTTATCTCTAAATTCAACACAATTTTCATCAAAATTCAAATAGAGGTTTTGTTGAATTTTATAACCTAACGCAAAAATGTATATGAAAGAATTAGGGCCAAAAATAGCAAGAACATTATTGAGTAAGAAGAAAACTTACTCCACCAAATATCAAAACTCATTTTATATAAAAATTTCTAATATATTGAGTATTGATACAGGAATAAATTTTTTAATAAATCAAGCATAAAATTCGTGGTATGGGACCGATTTGATATTGTAAATCAGTGGGGAAAAGTATAAACTACTTAATAGATGATACTTAGAGACTTGTTTGTTAATGATTGTAAAAATATATCCCTGTTTCACATAATACATGAACATAAATTTTAGGTTTAAATACAATATTAAAGCATGATTATGGAAAACACTAAAAATTTGACAATATATAAGAGCGTGTTCTTATAACATTTAGGGTAAAGAAACACTTCTGGAAAAGAGACAGGAAAAGCAATCTGTAGGTGAAAAACTGATAAATTCAATTATACTAAAATTTAAATTTTTTGGTCAACAAAATATATCATGCTGCTGCTAAGTCACTTCAGTCGAGTCCGACTCTGTGTGATCCCATAAACAGCAGCCCACCAGGCTCCCCCGTCCCTGGGATTCTCCAGGCAAGAACACTGGAGTGGGTTGCCATTTCCTTCTCCAATGCATGAAAGTGAAAAGTGAAAATGAAGTCGCTCAGTCGTGTCCGACCCTCAGCGACCCCATGGACTGCAGCCCACCAGGCTCCTCCGTCCACGGGATTTTCCAGGCAAGAGTACTGGAATGGGGTACCATTGCCTTCTCCAAAATATATCATAAAGTAAGCTAAAAGTGACATATAGGGAGCCATTATTTGAAACCTATGTAATGACTGTATTTTAATATCTAGATATAAAGCATTTTTATAAATTAATGTGAAAAAGGAAAATAGCCCCATGTAATTTTGGGTAAAACAGGTGAATAGGCAGATCTAAAAAACTAAAATTAGCCAATAAAAATATAAAAATACCTAATCTTGTTTATTATCAGGAAAAAGGAAATGAAAAAATATGGTATATGTTGATATGGCCGAGTTTCGGAAAGCAAATAAAGAATTGTGATCCCCATGTGCCGGAAGTGCAGGCTGAGTTTGTAAATATACATGAGAGAGCAATTTGACAGAATGTTGTGAAACTGATGATGTTTAAGCCCTCAGTCCAGCCATTGTATTCAGAAGCACATATCCCACTCTTAAACTTAGGCATAAGTAAAATATGGAAAAATGTTCTCTGAGCCATTACATATATTATCAAATAGGAGGATAATGACAGGATGCATAATTAAATAATGAAATAATTATACAATGATATAAACCAATTAAAGTAAATAAGTCAACATAGATAAATCTACAAAAAACATAATGTTCCTAAAGTAGCAGAAGTTGTGTATGCCACATGAATCATTCATACATTTGCATTTTAAAAATGCAAATTATACACACACATATTCAAAAAAATCCCTCCTTATCCAAACTCTTATTCTTCAAACATAAGAACTGATGGATTCAGGTAAATTTTTATATAAAACTTTCTGTGTTTAAACTCTTATTGCTGGCTATTTGAAATTTCAGAACCAAATAAATTGAGATAATTTGCTGTTCTTTGTTCTCTAAACTTCTATACAAACTCTCATTATCCAAATTCAGATAAGAGCATGTGATTATATAGAAAGGGGGACTCATTGCTCTAAAATCATTAATGGGAATACATTAGGTTCAAAATAGTTGTTGATTTGAAGTTTAAAAAGAAGACAATGAAATAATAGCTATACAACTTACTTTCAATGTTTCTATCAATATACTCCAGTGTTTTTAAACATTCAGAAACAAATTTGACAAAATATTTAATCCAGTAAGTAATGTTTAAACAATAATATTTGCTTTATTGCTCTATGTATGTTTCCTAAAGTTTAAAGTAATTCAGAATGTGAAAACTGTAAAGAAATGGTTAGGAGAAGAGGTGAGCTAAGAACCTTCCAGATGGAGCAGCATATGCAAGGCCTTGTGACTGGGAGGGACACAGTAGCCAAAGGGATCAAGGCAGGCAGGGATCCCCGAAAGGACTATGCAGGGCTTCCAGGGTCCACTAGGATCTGCGGGCTGCATTCTAAGAGCAAAAGTGGAGGTAATAGAGAACCTCAGATATGTGTATATGGGGCTTAGGGATGGTAATAAGATGGATATTTTTAAAGTTTAATTCAGTTACCTAAGATATGAAGATGATACCACCCTAAATGCAGAAAGTGAAGCAGACCTAAACAGCCTTGCATGAGGGTGAAAGAGGAGAGTGAAAAAGTTGGCTTAAAACTCAAAAACCTAAGATCATGGTATCTAGTCCCATCACTTCATGGCAAATAGACAGGGAAAAAGTGGAAACAGTGACAGGTTTATTTTCTTGGGCTCCAAAATCGCCGCAATGACTGCAGTCCTGAAATTAAAACACGCTTGCTCCTTGAAAGGAAAGCTTTGACAAATCTGGATAACATATTAAAAAGCACAGACGTAACTTTGCCAACAAAGGTCTGCATAGTCAAACCAATGGTTTTTCCATTACTCATGTACAGATGGACCCTAAAGACAGCTGATCACCAAAGAAATGATACTTTCAAACTGTGGTGCTAGAGAAGAAGCAAGAGTCCCTTGGACTGCATGGAGATCCAATCAGTCCATCCTAAAGCAGATCAGTCCTGAATATTTATTGGAAGAGCTGATGCTAAAGCTGAAACTCCAATATGTTGGCCACCTGATGCGAAAAACTGACTCATTTGAGAAGACCCTGATGTTAGGAAAGATTAAAGCAGGAGGAGAAGGGGACAACAGAGGATGAGATGGTTGGATGGCATCACCGACTCAATGGACGTGGGTTTGAGTGGACTCCGGGAGTTGGGAATGGACAGGGAGGCCTGGTGTGCTGCGGTTCATGGGGTTGCAAAAAGTCGGACACAACTGAGCGACTGAACTAAACTGAACTGGTGGGTGTGGGTGGGCATTTGGAAGCACTGTAGTTCTCCAGGTAATTAAGGAAAATAGTAAAAAATATAACAACTTTAGCAGAAAAAACCAACAAACTGTATGTGATATAGATGTAAATCTTGACACGCTAATAGGCTCCTTGGAAGACGGAGAGACGTATGCAAAAATAAATGGGTCTGATCCATAGAGTTAATGCTTCCTGCATCTTAAATTGGAAATTATTACCAAGAATAACATCTGGAACCCATTTTCAATTCCTAAATCCCAAAGAAAAGGTGATAGTATAAGGCAGCATCTCCACACAGAGGATTTAAATCAGACAGTGTCACTTGATAGTTATTACACTGTTCTATTTAGATCTCACAGACCCTAAAATAAGTGTTTAAAGATCTGATTTTTACAAGGATTGGATCTCATTATTGGAATCTCAGTCTAAATAGCACCTTAAACTTTAAGCTTATATGGTGATATATGTCAATTATTTCTCAATGATAGTGTTAGTCGCTCAGTTGAGTCCTATTCTTTGCAACTCCATGAACTGTATAGCCCATCAAGCTCCTCTGTCCATGGAATTTTCCAGGCAAGAGTGGGCTGGGTAGCCAGGGATCAAACCTGGGTCTGCTGCATTGCAGGCAGATTCTTTACCATATGAGTCACCAGAGAAGCCCTTATTTCTCAATAGAACAATGAAAAAAGAGGATTTTTATCATATGACTTCCACTTGCAGGGAGAAATATCAATAACCTCAAATATGCAGATGACACCACCCTTATGGCAGAAAGTGAAGAGGAACTAAAAAGCCTCTTGATGAAGGTGAAAGTGGAGAGTGAAAAAGTGGGCTTAAAACTCAACATTCAGAAGACGAAGATCATAGCATCTGGTCCCATCACTTCATGGGAAATAGATGGGGAAACAGTGTCAGACTTTATTTTTCTGGGCTCCAAAATCACTGCAGATGGTGATTGCAGCCATGAAATTAAAGATGCTTACTCCTTGGAAGGAAAGTTATGACCAACCTAGATAGCATATTCAAAAGCAGAGACATTACTTTGCCAACAAAGGTCCGTCTAGTCAAGGCTATGGTTTTTCCAGTGGTCACGTATGGATGTGAGAATTGGACTGTGAAGAAGGCTGAGTGCCGAAGAATTGATGCTTTTGAACTGCGGTGTTGGAAAAGAGTCTTGAGAGTCCCTTGGACTGCAAGGAGATCCAACCAGTCCATTCTGAGGGAGATCAGCCCTGGGATTTCTTTGGAAGGAATGATGCTAAAGCTGAAACTCCGGTACTTTGGCCACCTCATGCGAAGAGTTGACTCATTGGAAAAGACTCTGATGCTGGGAGGGATGGGGGCAAGAGGAGAAGGGGATGACAGAGGATGAGATGGCTGGATGGCATCACCGACTCGATGGACATGAGTCTGAGTGAACTCCGAGAGTTGGTGATGGACAGGGAAGCCTGGCGTGCTGCGATTCATGGGGTCGCAAAGAGTCGGACACGACTGATTGACTGAACTGAACTGAAGAGATCTTACTTGATCACATCCTGCTGCTGCTAAGTCGCTTCAGTCATGTCCAACTCTGTGCAACCCCATATAGGGCACAACACATCAACTTTATAGCGGTTATAAAATCATCACATGTATTTATCTTGTTGATTGCCTCTCATAGAGTATAAGTTCCATGAGAGCAGGGAAATTGTTTTTCAAATGTTCTGTCTCATTACCTGGTGCAGAGTAGGTAGTCATTGATAGTTAAGTATATGAGCATGTGATGTCATTGACATAAGGGAAGAGAGTACAACAAAGGGAATATCTTTATGCCCCTATGCACTCAAATTTTGAGAAAAAATAAAACAAATTTTTAAAAAGTGCTAACTAATGCCTTTCAATACACTTATAGATTTTTTTTTCTCAAAAAGTGTAGAGTCATTTTCAGAGATGTCAGCTTTATTATCCATTACACCTCGATGTGTACATTGGCATTCAGTATGGAAATTCCACATGCTTGTAGTCCATCTCATAAATTTTGGTGTCATGCTTTACAATTAATAAATATTTACTACCACCATTGTCTACTTCAGATGCTGAAGAGCATATTTAAGACTCCTCGGGAGACATAAATATTTCATGTTAAGCATTCTATGTGACAAGTACAAAATATAACAACAAAATTCAACGGGTGGAGCACATTTCACATAATCAATCATGTCCTAAGACAAGTGTTACAAATAAAATGGATGAGTTCAACATTTCTGGGTCAAATATAATTGCCACCGTGCACTTCCATATTGAGAGCAGTGAGGTGAATGGAAACATTAGGTATAAAACGTATTTTAGATAAATATAATAATGTATATAAGGATACATTATTAAAATTATCATAAATGTATGTTGAGAAGCACTTTTTTTAAAGTGGGTTCAATCAAAATAGTATCTGAAGAGCAATAACACATACATTCATAAACTCCCTATTGAAAAATAAAAACCAAAGTTGGCAGATTTCTCAGTGTATTTGTGAGAAGGGTCGATGCTGCAGTGACAAAGGTATCAGTAGTTTTCTCAGTCTCATCCGTGCGAAGTCTGTTTGGGTCCAGGCACTTCCCAGGGCACCTGTCCAGCCTGCATTGGCTCAGATATCCAGGGGCTTCTAATCCCGTGACTCTGACATCTCAGCTCAGGATGTCCACAACCAACACAGGAAGGAAAGAAAGACAGAGCTAATTGCTAAGAGGCTTTTCATTTCATTGCCCTAGTAGTGCACACAGTATTTTAACACACATTTCATTGTCCAGGGCTGAATATGTGGTCTCACCTAACTTCAAGGATTTGGAAGCTATAATTTTTTGTGTGCCCAGGGAGAAGTGACAGCCACACTTTGATTTTTTTTTTTTAAGCTCTTAAAACTCTTCATACTTGGCATGATAACATGTTACAGATCCATCACAGATTAAACCAAATAGATTTCTCATCTAAAAAAATATATTCTGTATAATCATGGTAAATTATCATTCAAAGAGTTTACAGAATACAGATGGCAAGAAACAGTCCTAACATCTAATTTGATGTATGATAGAATTTAGTTGGCAGATGTGAGAATTACTTTTCAAAAGAACATTTGGTCAGCATCAAATGTAACCAAATAAGCAGGCTTTTACTTTGTGGCACAACTGAATCAATCTTCCAACAAAAAATTTTAACGTCACTCGCTAGAACCAAAAGCAAATTGCCACTAAAATGTAGAAAACAATCGGGGCAAAGAAAGATCTTTTAGCTTGGAGATAGAATGCAAACTTGTCATCTCGTTATTCTAAGACACTGAAGACAAGGCACATCTCTGTTTTCAACACGGTTCTTTCTCTGCTCCCAGTACTCCCTCCCTCCCCTCTCTCTCACCAGTGCAAGGATGGTGGTAACACTGACTACGACTAATGGTGATTCAGCACCTGATGCCACCAGAACATCCTAAGGAGCTTTATAAAATGAACTCAGAACTGCCCACCCAGAGCACAAGTGAAAGAAGTGTTTATTAATCCATTGGCTCCTAGTCCCCATTGACGAACTGGTGCAGTGTGGAGGTTTAACTCTCCCACATTTCCAACCAGAAAAGATCAAGGCTTCCCAGCTGGGTTCCTACACTGTGTGTTCAGGAAAGCCCCAGAGCAGGAAGTGAAAGGTGCAAGGAATGCAAATGAGGCTAGGTGCAAGGAATGCAAATGAGGCTAGGTGCAGTCAGGTTAACCTGTGCAAAGCGTTGGCACAGAACCAGTGCACCATGGCTGGAATGGTTGCTAAGGGCAGAGCTATGAAGTCCGCACAAGAGCTCCTCAGATGTTCATTACTCTCCAAGGGTTAAGGTGGACATGGTGGGAGTGAATTCTTAGTATGTAGTTAGTCTGTCAATATTTCCTTCTCTTCCTCCAAGATGCATCAGGTTGAGCCTTCAATATATCCTATAAATATCCAGACTTGTATAACTATAATATGGCAATGACAAAAAATACCACTTTAAGAAAATAAATGGCAATTACAAGAGATGTCTATGACATGCAGGTATTCTGAATTGTTTTCTTAGCCTGTGGGGGAATTTGTTCCACTAAGTTAGTAGATAACTTCTTTTCTTCTAAAAATAATGTTAACTAGCCATGAAAATTGATTTATTCTCCCACATAAATATTTTAGTCTCAAAGCAAAGAAAAGGATGATGCCTATTAATTTAAGAGAAATTATTTGTTAAATTTTTATTTTTTTCACCTTTGACCCTCGTTATCCATTTCTCCCACCTCTTCCTGCTTCCCGCAACCACCAATTTGCTCTCTGCATCTATGAGTTCAGTTTTGGGGAAAGGGAGTTAGATTCCATGTGTAAGAGAGGTCACACAGTATCTCTTTTTCTGTAAATTATTTCATTTAGTATACTGCCCTCTAGGTCCATCCATGTTGTTGCAAATGGCAAGATTCCCCTCTTTGTAAGGCTGGATAATATTCCACCGTGTGTGTGCATGTGTGAGTGTATGTGTGTGTGTCTATATCTTTGCCCATCCACCCTTCAGTGGGCACAGGTTGTTTACATATCTTGGCTATTGTAAATGGTGGTGCAATGATCATGGGGTGCATCTGTCTTTTCAAGTTAGTGTTTTTGTTTCCTTTGGATAGATTTCTGAAAGTGAAATTGCTGGTAGTTCCATTTTTTAAAAGTTCAGAAGTAAAACCAATGAACCACCGAAGTGGAACTTAGTAAAAGTTTATTGTACACACATCAGAAATACAATTTGCAAACCAGAAACACTCAAACCAAAACATGGAATGAGGTACAGGGGTATAATGTCATAAAGCAGCTTAATAGTGAAAAAGCACTGACTGTTTATTCTTCACAGAGCCTGGTTATAATATTAGAATTTTCTTAAATGATGGGGAATTGGTTAGTGGTTATTTCATATCAATCAATCTTGGGAAACAGTTTTAAGTTTTGCTTCTGATTTCTAGAGACATAAGCAAGAAATGACCCAGGTCAAGTTAGTCTTTCAAAATAAAATGCATTTTAGTTTTGCTTATATAACTAGACGAGTTTTCTCTATGCAGGGAGTTTTAAAGGCTGGTGTTCATTTGTTTTTGGTTTTAATAGGAACTTCCATAGTGTTAAGTATAATGCATGGCTGTACCAATGGACACTGTACCTTGCTAGTAATATTGAACAAGGGTTCCATTTTCCTCACGTCTTCAGCAACACTTGCCTCACTTTGTCTTTTTTATAATAACCATTCTAACAGGTGTGAGATGATATTTCACCTGGTTTTGATTTCTGTTTCACTGATGATTATTGACATTGAGTATCCATTCCAAATACCTGTTGGCCAACTGTAATGCCTTCTTCAGAAAAATGTCTCCACTTTTAAATCAAATTGTTTGCCTTTATGCTATGGAGTTTAACAAGTTCTTTTACATTTTGGATATTGAGCCCTTATCATATATATTGGTGTTGCTCAGTCGCTCAGTTGTGCCCGACTCTTTGTGACGCCATGGACTGCAGCACTCCAGGTTTCCCTGCCCTTCACTATCTCCCAGAGTTTGCTCAAACTGATGTCCATTGACTTGGTGATGCCATCTAACCATCTTGTCGTCTGTCATATATATGATTTGTAAATATTTTCTTCCACTCAGTAGGCAGTGTTTTAATTTTATTCATAGTTCATCATGTGGAAGCTTTTTAGTCTGACATAGTCTTACTTGTTTATTTTGGTTTTTTAACTTTTATTTTTGGGGTCAGATTTAAAAAAAAAAAAAAAATCACTGCCAACCTATGTAAAGGAGCTTAACATCTTTCCACCCTCACCCCCCTCCCCAAGGAGTTTTATCGTTTCAAGTCCAACATTCATGTCTTTAATACATTTTGGGTTAATTTTGTGTATGGTATAAGGTGGTGGTCCATTTTCATTCTCTTACACGTGGCTTTCCAATTTTCTCACCATCTCATTACTCTGAGATGCTCGAGATTAGGTATATCCCTATTTTCCACATTAGTCTTTCTTTTAAATGTTAGTTTCTCTTTAAATAACAGAAGTAAATATGCTCTTTAAATACCATCTGAAACTTTTGAAAATTGGTAAATTTGTTCTTTTTCAGGAAAAAATTTGAATGCTCAGCAAATATTTAACATAACTTTTGAGCAGAAATTTTAAACTGTGGAAGCATATATATAAAATAATTCAATTTGTATTTGACTTTTACAGTTTAATTTGGACTTCTGATTTTAATGGATTCCAAATAATTATTTCCACTTAGGAACTAATTGTTTTTAGGGCAGAGTAAAATGTTATTTTCATAATTCTCATTTTAAATGCATTTTTAATTTTATCAAAATGCTTTGTTTTTTGGTCATTTATACTAGTTGAAAATATCTCATGGTATGAATTACAACTTGTTATGGCTTTTCTATCTTTCCAACAGTTATCATCTGAGCTTTGCTTTATATTACATTTCCAATAGACATATGAGAATGAAGTATGTTCTCTTAGTCAGTGGTTAGAATAATATTAACTTAAAAGAGATATTTAACATATGCAAAACAAATTTAAAACAATTATAGAAATTTTTAAACTCATGTAATCAGTCAAATAAAGAAGACAATATATATAGAAAAAACAAAGAAAACAAATTAAATAATATGGACAATAAATTTAACTGATAATACATGTACATCTAGTCCTATTACTTCATGGAAAATTGTTGGGGAAAAAAGTGAAAACAGTGACAGACTTTATTTTCTTGGGCTCTAAAATCACTGCAGATGGTGAGGGCAGCCATGAAATTAAAAGACACTTGCTGCTTGGAAGAAAAGCTATGACAAACCTAGACAGCGTATTAAAAAGCAGAGACATCATTTTGTTGACAAAGGTCCATCTACTCAAAGCTATGGCTTTTCCAGTAGTCATGTACAGATGTGAGAGTTGGACCATAAAGAAGGCTGAGTGCTCAAGAATTGGTGCTTTTAAACTGTGGTGCTGGAGAAGACTCTTGAGGGTCCCCTGAACAAGATCAAACCAGTCAATCCTAAAGGAAACCAACCCTGAATATTCATTAGAAAGACTGATACGGATGCTGAAGCTCCAATACTTTGACCACCTGATGTGAAGAGCCCAGTCTTTGGAAAAGACCCTGATGCTGGGAAAGATTGAGGGCAGGAGGAAAAGGAGGTAACAGGATGAGATGGTTAGATATCATCATCATCAACTCGATGGACGTAAGTTTGAGCCAACCCCAGTAGATCATGTAGGACAGGGAAGCCTGGCTTGCTGCAGTCCATGGGGTCACAGTCGGACATGACTGAGTGACTGAATAACAATAACCGCATCATGTCATTACATCCTACAAATAGAGAATACACAACTTTTCAGCTATATGAAACGATTTTTAAAATTTATAACGTTGCTGACAAAGGTAAAACTCAGTGAGTACAAAGAATTTAAAATATGTGATCACATTTTTATCCTGTAGTCAGTAAATCAAGAATTTAATAACAAAAATATAAATGAACAATAAGAAAATAAAAACTTAAAATTATTTAAGCAACTTAATATATTTAAGCAACTAATTAGTGATGAATGTATTATATTCATATACTATTTATAAGTACAAAAATTTTAGCATCTTTTAAAAGCTTATGAATATGAGAAATGGGATCACAACTGGATAAAATTTCTAAAATTATGAAATGCTAATATCCATGAACTTATATTAATACATTTTCATCTTAATCTAAAGGGATTTTCTGACAAAATTGAAATTCCCATAATTATTTCAATAAATAGAAAATTAAATTAGGCCAATGACATCAAATGAGAAAATCCAAGAAGGAATTATCCTAAAATAATATCTCCATCCATATATATTTTCTGGTGAATTCATGCAAATATTAAACATTAAATAATTCACACTCTTACAGTGGGAATAAAAGTTGTGTATCCCCTGGTATTAAAAAAACAGACAAGTTGGCATAAGTAAAAAATTATAGAATGAGACATAAAATATATGTAAAAATGCCACATAAAATACTGCAAATTGAATTCAATAATTTATTAAAAAATAATCCAATACAATCAAATAGGGTTTTCTCCAAAGTGCAAAATATTTTTGAATAAATCATTAATACAAATAGATCCTAGATAAAAATCTACATGATCATCCTAAAATATCCAGATGATATTTGATGAAATTTGACAACCATCCTAAGAAAGATTCTTAGTAAAATCAAAATAAATGGACATGCCTTAAAAATGTCATATCTGCTTATAAATGCGCAAACAACTGCACATTAATGAATAAACATTAGAGGTTTTCCAACAGTATCTTCTTAAGTTTCCTATTAAGGGTATCTGCTGTGCTAATTATTATTTACCCTCATTATATCCTATGCAATATGACAAGAAATAGAAATAGATAAAAATTTTATTATAAAGTCAAAATTGTTGTTTTTAAGATTCATGGTCTATGTGGAAGACCTAAGAAAACATACGAAAATAAAATTATTTTTTAAAAGTAAGTTTATTAGAATATGGACAAGAAAACTAATATGACAAGTTCCAAATATATCTAATAAAGCAGCAATAACAATTCACAAAGGACTTCTGTGCTTCCAACGGAGGGGACACAGGTTAAATACCTGGGGAGCTAAGGTCTTACATGCTTCAGGGTTTTGTTTTGTTTTGTTTTTTTAAGTCACAAAACACAATTAAAAAGATAACAAAATATAAAGTAAATAATCACAATAATGTATAGAGAAATGTATCAAATTTTGCTAAAGAAATTAAAAAAAACAGATTTGACTGTATGAGAGCTACAGAAAGGAATAATGAGTGTTATGAATATGGTAATTTCCTCCAATTTAACATAATTCCAATTAACATCCTCATTAAATCAGTTTAAATTTGATAAAAATCACATTTTTAAAAATGATTATGTAAAACAGAAGACATTTGAAAAAGAAAGTCATAAAGGGAAATAAGAATCAAATTAGATCCCAATGAATTCATCCACATATCTCATAAAAAGAATGTTCTTAAAGTTTTAATTAAATTGTGCCTGGCAAGAAGACCAAAAAAATCTTCTAGGTCTTCTCTCAATTCATCATTTTGCTGCAAGTTGGTTTACTTCTGGGATATGTTAGGTGCTTTAAAAGAAGCATTGAAAAAATAGCATGCAGTGATGAGAAACAGGTTTAGAATTTCATTAATGCCTACAGAAATTTTAAGAGCCTACCCACAGAAATTAAAACTTAAGCCAACCATAAAGACAGTTAAAGTAAAAGAAATTGTATATACCTTTTCAAGGAAAGAAAAGTATTTTTCTCGCAAAATAAGATTCTTTTTAAAGATAATTGCTTAATGGTTTGTCACTGGTGTAACATGATTTTAACCTTTATTGCTCATTTGGAATAAATGCAAACTTTTATGAAATGTCTATAATCTTAATCATTTCCTTTGTAAGGTATATATATTTATTTGCAACTTAAACATGAGTGAGGAAAATTTTAACAAATCAATCCACCAAGGAAAACGGAGGATCATATGGATTTTTAAATTCACTGTCCAGAGAAAATACATTATATCATAAACAGTATTCTCCTATAATTCTTCTCTCATTCTGAGAAATGATATTTCACAGACATAATTCAAATTAGGCTGATCAAATGTATAATTACAATTTAAAAAATAAAATAGTACTTAAAGTCATGTGTAGCTAGAATTCCCTGCTGTTCTCTCACAAACCCCAGTCCTTCTGGGGTTTGTGAGAGAAAAGAAGATTAACCACTTTGAAATCTTCCCTATTATTTCTGCGTAATGTTGGGATAGCCATTATTTTACATTAAAAAAGCATATATACCTCTTCCAATCTAATAGCTGTGCTTCATCTTTAGCTGCTACACTGTGTCAGATATATTTGCATCTATTATGTCTTCTTCATTTGTATTTCTTAATGTATATAGTGTCCCTCCTAACCCTCTTTAGTGCCATTAACTTTAATCCCCACCTTGATGGACAGTAAGTTTACCATTTTTCCTTTTCTCTCAGTTTCTGATACTTGGTGTCTCTTTGTCTACTCTTTGTTTTCCCCTTCTTCTTTGATTCCCTCTGCCCCTCCTCCTCCTCTTTACTACTATTATTATCTTTTAAGTATATTCTTTGGAAACAGCATATGTCTATGTTTTCTTTCTATTCTAATCTTTGCCTGTCTTTTAGTGGATGGTTTCAATCTATTCTCATTTAGTGTAGTTAATATCTCTGATTTCATTCATTCTACCTTAACCTGTTTATTATGTTCTACAGTTTTTTTCTTTTTAGCCTATTTTTGTCAGCTGTTTTATTGATCTCAAATCTAAATTTCTCCTAATTAGTTAGAAGGTTTTGTATTTTTCCTTCCTTTAGTGATAATCCTTCTTATTACTTTGTTAAACACTCATATTAAAGTCTATTATTATTTATTCTATTAACAAGTATTCCCTCACCAAAACTCACTGCCTCTCTCACCATGATTTCTAATTCTCATCTTCTTTTGCTTTCTCCTTCCTCCTGTAAAATAAAACCTTTAAAATAGTGCTTTTCTCTTTTTTTCCCCATGTTTGTACTTCCCATGATGAGTGGAGTCTTTGGACATTTTTCTTTCCTCCTCTCCCCAACCTCACGGGTAGGTGAAGTTTGTAGTTAGAATTCCTCTCACAAAACATCTCTTCTGTATTAAGTGATCTTATTCAGCACTTGTTTATCTATTCCTGGTCTAGTGTTAATCAATATATTTCTTTGTATTGATATCTGTATTTTTATATTACTATCCATTGTTCATTAATATTGCCATTTAGGGGTTTCTGTTTATTTGCATTTTAGTTAGAATCTTTACTCTGATCTCAGATGGAGATGGCAACTTTCATTATCCATCCATTGGACCTTCTTCCTTCTCTCCAGGTACATGGTAGGATCTCGTACCTCCCTCTCCATGCAATGCTGTAGGATCATGACACTGGTCTAGTCAATGGGCTGTAAGCAGAAATGGTGTATTTCGCCTGTTTTACGGTGAGAAACTCCAGGCATCTCTTGTCAAGGACATTAAACTTAGTCTAAGCAATGATCATATGTATTAGTTTGACTCAAACTATTTTTTAACCCCAAAATACATTTATAATTTCCTGATGCTTGTGGCATGTTTGAGTTTTCCCAAATGGATATATCAATTCAGCTATCCAGCTCTCTCCCTGGGCATTCTATGTCATTAGGCTTGTATCTAGGTCTTTCAAACTGATTGTTCTCCCTGTGAGGCTTCCTAGATGGGTGGCTGATTTTCCGTGTCAGCTCAGTTTGGTTTAGACCTCATTGTTGTAATATCCGAAATTTTGGGACTCCTATAGGTGTGAAACGTAAAATGGCAATAATAGACTCACCCCCATCCTAACAGTACCAAAAGACACCAGCTGTTCTCCAGTCCCCCCACACTTTCTTGGCTTCATGGGTAGAGGAAGCTCAGCCCTCTGGCTCAACTTTCTTCCGATCCTCTGGAAATCTGTGATACCCAGAACGCTGACAGAACTCAACATCCACTCTCCCTTTGGGTTCACAAGCGGCTTGAGCAAAGCTTTTCCTATGACCTGCTGCCCTCAAGACCTCATCCCTGGTCTCCAGCCCCACTGGTCATGCCACTGCTAGGTTCAAAAAGAATAGAATCTAATCCTAGGATAGTGCAAAATGTCAACAAAAGCCAAATATCGCATGCACAGGGACTTCAGGCTTGTGGAGTTGTCTGATGGTTTCAGGAAGGCATGTAGGTTGGAAGTGGGAAGTAGAAGAGAAGGGGGACAACAGGAAGAGGCCAACTCCAGACTATCAATTCCAGAATTCCCTCCTTTGATGGCCTTTAAATCTGTTAGCTACCTCTTCGGTATTCATCACCATTTTCCTAAGTAAAATACGTAAAACATTGTAGGTCTTTATTTTTGGCCATAACTATTGACTTTCTCCCTGGAGAATAGAATGGCAACCCAATCCAGTATTCTTTCCCAAAGAATTCCATGGACAAAGGATTCTGGCAGGCCATGGTCCATTGGATCGCAAAGAGTCAGAAATGACAGAGTGACTGACACAGTGTTGACTTCCTATTTTGGTATTTGAGACTGAAGCTCTCTTATTCTGATGCCACCACTCCCACATTTATTTCCCATTGCATTACAATATTACAGTATTGTCTCATTAAATCATTTTATATAGTTACACTAGAAGGACTTCCCTGGTGGCTCAGATGGTAAAGCGTCTACAATGCGGGAGACCCGGGTTCAATCTCTGGGTTGGGAAGATCCCCTGGAGAAGGAAATGGCAATCCACTCCAGTACTATAGCCTGGAAAATCCCATGGACAGAGGAGCCTGGTAGGCTAGAGTCTATGGGGTCGCAAAGAGTCAAACACAGCTGAGCGACCTCACTTCACACTAGAAGAACTGCAGGGCTACCTGGCGACAGTGAAAGAGGAGATTGAAAAAGCTTAAAGCTCAACATTCAGAAATCTAAGATCGTGGCATTTGGTCCCATCACTTCAGGACAAATAGATGGGGAAACAGTGGAAACAGTTTTATTTTTATAACAGACTTTTATTTTATAACAGACTTTATTTCTTTGGGCTCCAAAATCACTGCAGATGGTGACTGCAGCCATGAAATTAAAAGATGCTTGCTCCTTGGAAGAAAAGTTATGACCAACCTAGACAGTATATTAAAAAGCAGAGACATTACTTTGCCAACAAAGGTCTATCTAGTCAAAGCCATGGTTTTTCCAGTAGTCATGTGTGGATGTGAGAGTTGGACTATAAAGAAAGCTGAGTGCCAATCAATTGATGCTTTTGAACTGTGGTGTTGGAGGAAACTCTGGAGAGTCCCTTGGACTGCAAGGAGATCCAACCAGTACATCCTAAAGGAAATCAGTCCTGAATATTCATTGGAAGGACTGATGTTGAAGCTGAAACTCCAATACTTTGGCCACCTGATGCAAAGAACTGACCCGTTTGAAAAGACCCTGATGCTGGAAAAGATTGAAGGCAGAAGGAGAAGGGGACAACAGAGGATGAGACGGTTGGATGGCATCACTGACTCAATGGACATGAGTTTGAGTAAACTCTGGGAGTTGGTGATGGACAGGGAGGCCTGACGTGCTGCAGTCCATGGGGCGCAAAGAGTCGGACACGACTGAGCGACTGGACTGAACTGAAAGCTTGTTTATTTACTGCTATACTGAGCAGTTTATGTTTCCTTGTCAATACAACTGTTTTTACTTAGAATGCATTTCTGTTTTTCAAAATTTTCTTTGGGGTTTGTGAATCTCTTGTTGGTATTTGTCCAAATGTTCCATCAAAGCTATCAAATGCCCTAGTAATAATTTTTCAAAATATTCAAATAATTTAGAAATCTTGAAATTCTTCCACATAGCCGTCTAACCACCTGCTCTAAAGTAAAGGATTACTTCTTTCTGGGCATGAAACACAGCTGTTACTTGGAATTTCAATTTTTCACTCTCCTGTATTGTGTAAAATTTTTCCTGGATAGCATGCTTTTTTGTGCATGTATGGGTTTATCATTTATTTTTCTTGGGTACATTCTCTAGAACCTACCTTAGGCAGATTATATAAGAGCTAAATTATTGAGTCCTTTTTGAGATTGTGTTTATACTCCCCTCACAACTGATTGGCATTTAGCCTGGCTATAGTATTATAGGATGAAAATTACCTTTTCTTAGAATTTAGAGGCATCATTTCAAGGATTTCTAGGGGATGGGTTAGCATTGAGAGATGAATGGCATTTTGATTTCCTATCATTTGGAATGAGCCAGTTTTCCACTCATACAACCTTTTGAATCTTTAAGAAATTCCTCTTTAGTTCCAGTGTGCTGAAGTTACACTGATATGCCTTGAGAGTCCATATCATATACAATGATATGCCTCGGTGTGTTTTCTTTATTTTACTGGACATTCAATGGACACTTGATCTGAGGACTGGTGTCTCTCATATCTGAGGAGTTTCTTCTAAGATTTATTTGACACTATTCCCTTATTTTTATTGTTCTCTTTTCACTAGAGCTCATATTATTTGCAAGAACATAAACATTTTTTTTTCTACTCTCCAGAATTTTAAATGGTCAGTTTGCTAAATCTTTGAGGAGACAAGCTATAGAATTAATAACTTTGATTATGGACAAGGATTTATATTAGAAAGGCTGGGAAAATAATCAAAGCATAAAATTATTAAGCTATGGATGAAATATAAGATAATTATGCCAATGCTAAATAATTAATTTTAGAATCTAGAGATTACACAACATAAATGAAAATAAAAATATTACATATATAAGTTATCATAATTAGGCTTTAAAGATACATGAAATGGAGAAATAAGAAATATAGATTTGGTCTCTGCCCCCAGTTCTTGAAACACTGTTTCTAAAACCCTTGTAATTCCCTGAGTAATAGTCATGATAGTAGCACCTTACACAGAACTCTTAAATCTCCTGAAATATCCTGGATGAATGGATTATCTTTTGTTCTAATTAGACAACTCTTGCTAGGCTTCTGGATGGAGAAAGACCAAACATGATTAGAAATCTGGAACTTTCAGCACCGCCTTCATTACTCCAAGTAAGAGGGATTGGAAACTGGAGACTGGCCATTCCTATGTGATGAAGCCTTTATTTAAAAAAAAAAAAAAAATCCTTAAATTAGGAGGCTCAGAGAGCTTCCAGGTTGGTGAACAGTACATATGCTGGGAGGATGGTGCACCCCAAATTGGACACAGAAGTTCCTGAGCTCAGACCTTGCCCTGTATTCTTCTTCACATGACTGCTCATCTGTATCCTTCCTTCATTGTATCCTTTAGGTTAAACTGGTAGATGTAAATAAGTCTTCTTTGAGTTCTTTGAGCCATTACAACAAATTATGAAACCTAGGAGGAGGTTGTGGGAACCCTTGATTTATAGCCAGTTGATCAGAAGTACAAGTTAAAACCTTGGATTTGTGACTGGCATCTGAAGTTGGAAAGAGGGCCCATATGAGAGAGGGCCCTTAACCCGTGAAGTCTGTGCTAACTCTGGGCAGTTAGTGTCATAACTGAATTGTAGGACACCTACTTGGTACTGAGTGACTTGGAGAATTGGCTGAGGCGGGGGGAAAACATACATTTGAGATGAGAAGTGTTTTTAAGTAGAAGAAAGAAGAGTTTCCCATCAGCAGCATGTGTCACTTCAGTCATGTCCACCTTCCAAACCTAGGGATGTAGCCCGCCAGGCTCCTCTGTCCATGGGATTCTTCAGGCAAGAATACTGGAGTAGGTGGCCATTTCCTCCTCCAGGGGATCTTCCTGACCCAGGGATTGAGCCCACGTTTCCTGTGTCTCCTGTCACACACACCCTTTACCACTAGCGCCACTGGGGAAGCCCCATCAGTAGCATTTCAGTTCCGTCAGTCCAGTCGCTCAGTCGTGTCCGACTCTTTGCAACCCCATGGACTGCAGCACGCCAGGCCTCCCTGTCCATCACCAACTCCCAGAGTTCACTCAAACCCATGTCCATTGAGTCAGTGATGCCATCCAACCATCTCATCCTCTGTCATCCCCTTCTCCTCCTGCCTTCAATCTTTCCCAGCATCAGGGTCTTTTCAAATAAGTCAGTTCTTCCCATCAGGTGGCCAAAGTACTGGAGTTTCAGTTTCAACACCAGTCCTTCCAATGAACACCCAGGGCTGATCTCCTTCAGAATGGACTGGTTGGATCTCCTTGCAGTCCAAGGGACTCTCAAGAGTCTTCTCCAACACCATAGTTCAAAAGCATCAATTCTTCAGTGCTCAGCTTTCTTTATAGTCCAACTTTCTCATCCATACATGACCACTGGAAAAACCGTAGCTTTGTCTAGATGGACATTTGTTATCAAATTATGTCTCTGCTTTTTAATATACTGTCTAGTTTGGTCATAAATTTCCTTCCAAGGAGTATGCATCTTTTAATTTCATGGCTGCAATCACCATCTGCAGTGATTTTTGGAGCCCCCCAAAATAAAGTCTCTCAGTTTCCATTGTTTCCCCATCTATTTGCCATGAAGTGACGGATCCAGGTACCGTGATCTTAGTTTTCTGAATGTTGAGTTTTAAGCCAACATTTTCACTCTCCTCTTTCACTTTCATCAATAGCATATTTCATTAGTAGAATATAGGACCAGAATATAGAATATATAACCTGCATAGAATATATAACCAATAGAACATATAACCTGAATATTTTATCCAGGTATTAGGCTAAGTTCCTTAAATAAGTGTTTGTCAGTCAGTTGTGTGGACACTTTGTGACCCCATGGACTGTTGCCACCAGGCTTCTCTGTCCATGGGATTCTCCAGGCAAGAATAGTGGAGTGGGTTGCCATTTCCTTCTCCAGGGGATCTTCCCACCCCAGGGATCAAACCCGGGTTGCCTGCATTGTAGGAAGATTCTTTACCATCTGAGCCACCAGGGAAGCCCTAAGTTCCTAGCAGATATCATTTACTTGAGTTGATATAGCCATTTTAAAGATGTGATCATTAGAGAAGTTTAGAGATTAATGGCTTGTGCCCATGGAATAAGCCACAGAACTAAGGATGCCACCTAGGTCTGATGGCATAAAAGGTCTGTGCCCCACATACTCCTGCCTCTATGATTTCTGTGTTGGCCATTCAGTAGTATCTGTTATATGAGGATAGCCTTACGAGTAGAGTAATATTTCATATGTCACTACAAGACAGAACAGAAGTGGCCTAGTAATATTTTAAAACTTGCTCTAGTCATGAAATATAGTGTAAAAGAAGTATACTTTCGGAATGAGATATCTGAAGGAACTAATTGGAATAGCTTGGGCACTCGCCATCAGCCTGAGCCTTCAGACAGAGAAAGGTGAAGATCTACCCTTTTTGCTCACACAGTTGATATTTCTTTTTTCCTTTCTTCCTTTCTTCTAACACATTTTCTTGAAATGCATATCCTATGCATTATGGGGGATGTAAAATGAATCAGATGGTGGATTCTGCCCTCAAAGAACTTAAAGGGCTATGAACTATCAATTCTCATTATGAGGGTTCAGAGAAGGTGAAATGACTTCTGGCTGAGATTAATTTGAGAAAGTGTGTAGAACTGGGTGTGGAGAAAAGCAAACAGCTCCTTCCCTATAGCAGAAGCACACAGAGCATGAAGGAAGAGTAGTGGGAAATTATGATTGAAAAGCAGTGTGGGCTCAGATGCCAAAAGCCCTAGTATGAAAGGTAAGGAATTTTGGCCTCATTTTGTGAGTCAAGGGCCTATATGCTTTTTGACTAAATACCTCCTATCAGTTAAAAAATAGTAAGAATAAAATCAGACGCATTAAAAATGTTTAACAATCAGTAAAAAATAGACTACTACTGCATGTACAGTGTGCACAATAGAGGATATAGAGATAGCTATAACTGTCTGTGCCTGCTCAGTCACTCAGTCGTGTCCAACTCTTTGTGACCCTATGGGCTGTAGCCCACCAGGCTCCTCTGTCCACGGAATTTTCCAGGCAAGAATACTGGAGCAGGTTGACATTTCCTCTTTCAGTGGATCTTCCTGACCCAGGGATCAAACCCATATCTCCTGCATTGGTAGTTGGATTGTTTTACCACTGAGCCACCTGGGAAGCCCATAGCTGATATTTAGCTGATGTATATAGGCAAATATCCACTTAGAGTAAGGTGAAACACTAAAAACAGTTACTTTAAATTCATATTTCAAAGAATCTTGATTGTTTTAGTACATACTTGGTAATTTCTCATGGTGTCATATTGAAAGTGAAAGCTGCTCAGTCATGTTCGACTCTTTTCGACCCCATGGACTGTAGTCCATGGGATTCTCCAGGCCAGAATCCTAGAGTGGGTGCCTTTCCCTTCTCCAGGGGATCTTCCCAACCCAGGGACTGAACCCAGGTCCCCCGCATTGCAGGCGGATTCTTTACCAGCTGAGCCACAGGGGAAGCCCTTGTGTAGTATTAGAGCATCCTTGCTTTCGTCTTGTAGCAAGCCTGACAAAACGCCCATGAACAAAATGGAAAGAACCAACATCACACTTTTCATGTGTATTTACAATATTTATGATTCCTTCCACCTGCAACTTCTTTTTAGGTGTATCTCAGCCACCTTAATTTGTGAAAGTTCACGTGGTTAAAACAATAATATAACTGATAACTCCATGAAGTCTGGCACAGATAAGCTGCATTAATAACGGTATGTCAACAGCAAAAACACAAATTAATAGAGGAGACTCTACTGTGGCCCTCTATCCATTGTGCCCCTTTCATTCTTTCCTCAAGACAGCTCTCAAATTGTGTATGATATGTGATGTGCTGGAAAACTGACCCCACTTGTACACAGGTATTGTGTTTACATTACTAGTAAAGATTTGTTTCCTATGGGTAGATAAAAATAACAAGGTTTACTGATTCTTCCGTGCCTCGGTTTACTGTCTTTCAAATATCTAGATGAACCAGGAGGAGTCTGTCACAGAAGACACAGTCGAGCTGTGGCTGAAACCGAGCCAGCTGACTGCAGAGTGTGCACAAGTACTGAGCAGGAATATGGGAGTGATACTGTTAGAGCCAGCTCGGGAGGATTGCATCCAAGTCTAATGGTGGTTTTGGTTGTGGCTGTTTAGCCGCTAAGTCATGTCCGACTCTTAGGACCTTATGGACTGTAACCCACCAGTTTCCTCTGTCCATGGGATTTCCCAGGCAAGAATACTGGAGTGGGTTGCTGTTTCCTTCCCCAGGGGATCTTCCTGACCCAGAGATCAAACCCACGTCTCCTGCACTGTAGGCAGATTCTTTACCGCTGAGCCACCAGGGAAGCCCAAGATGGTTTGATTGGTATACAAAGAGATTGCTCATATCAAATGTCATCATTACAACTAATGTTCCTATTTATTATGATTTTTCCCATTGAGATTAAAAATAATCCTGAAGTATCAAAAAGATACAAACAATTTTGAAGTGAGACAAATAATAATATGATATCAAATCACTTCATATGTGATGTTGACAATTCTCACAGACAGGTGTTATGAGCAAATGACAAGCTCTCTTTTTTTCAGTTGAGGTATAATTGACGTATAACATCAGTTATTATATGTATTCTATGTATCAGTTCCAGGTGATACAATATTCAAATCAAATAATGATTTGATATTTGTATATACAGCAAAATGATCACCACAATCAGCCTAGTTACCATCCCTTACCATATGCAGTTACAATTTTTTTTTCCTTCTTGTGATGAGAACTTTTGAGATTTACTTTCTTAGTAACATGTAAATATATTTACAGTATTAGTAACTATATTCCTGTACATTATGTCCACGTGTCTTATTTTATACCTGAAAGTTTGCACCTTTTGACAGCACTTTACCTCCCCCCGCCCTCTTCCCTCTGGGCCCTGATGATCTGTTCTGTATCTCTGAGCTTGGCTGATTTATTCTTTAGATGCCACGTATAAGTGAACTCATACAGTATCTGTATTTCTGTGTCTAATTTATTTAACTTAGCATAATGGCCTCAAGGTCCATCTGTGTTCTTGCAAATAGCAAGATTTCATTCTTTTTTTATGGATGAATAGTATTTGAGTTGGAGAAGGCGGTGGCACCCAACTCCAGTACTCTTGCCCAGAAAATCCCATGGACGGAGGAGCCTGGTAGGCTGCAGCCCATGGGGTCGCCAAGAGTCGGACATGACTGAAGTGACTCAGCAGCAGCAGCAGCAGCAGTATTTGAGTATATAAAACACAGCATCTTTATCCCTCATCCACTGATGGACACTAAGGTTGCTTCCACGTCTTGGCTTTTGTAATCAGTGCTGTAATAAACACAAGACTTAAGTTCTTAGATTATTTTTGCTAACTAAATACTAAGTTCAGTTATTCCTAGACGCAAGAATCTGTGTGTTGCCAAACACTACGAGAAAATACAGTCTTTTAAAAATAATAATTGTACAATGTCTCAATCTCTTATAATAAAATTGAGTTATTTGAATTACAATGAAAAGAATAGCTGACAAATATAAACTTAAACCCGTAGTTCTTGAACTTTAGTGTGCATAATAATGACCAATAGGGCTGGTTAAATCTAAGAAGGCTTGGTCCCATACCCATGTTTCTAATTCAGCAAGCTTTGTGGAGAGGGGAGAGGGGGAGAATTCTCCTTTCTAACACGCTTCCTGGTAACACTGACTTTGCTGGTCCAGAGACCACATTTTGAAAATGGCTGGTTTAAATTTATAAGGGTTCTGGAGGCAGGTGTTTTCTTTGTTGGCTAAGCCAGCAGTAACCACGCCCTTAGCCGTATCCCACACGCTTCCCATCCCTCCTCTCTCCCGTTCTCCTGGTTTCCGCCTTATTGTCACAAGATACCCGCTGTCGTCGTTTGCATCACGTGTCCATGCAACCATCTCCAAAAGCGAGGGTATGGTGTGCTTCTCCTCTATCATCTAAGAAAACCTTTCCTCGTGACCTTCAACAGGCCTTTCCCCTCTGTTCACACCAGCCAACATTTGACAAATTTTATTGCCCGTTTTTAAGGAAAACCGGTGAAGGAAAATATCTGACATTTAGGGCCTTATATTTAAAAGCCAACTTTCTCAGTCTAAAAGTAGAGAGGTAACCTTCCACAAGGTTACTACAGCCTTGCCTACCCAAGCTGCCTTCATATTAGCCCCAAGGGAACATTCAGCTGTAAAAAAGAAATTAAAAAATAAGACTGAGGTTTAAGGTAGTCTGTGTTCCGTTAGCCCATGGCCTAAGAACCCTCATTATGAAAATCAGTTTTCTAGAAAAAGCAAAAAGTGTATCTTGTATGAGACACATTCATAAAAGAAAGTGAAAAAAGTCTCAATCTAATTAAATAAATGCTAATTTTGTAAATTAACCTCAAGCCTATGGAATAAAGCATCCCTAGTGTCCAAAAACTCAGGGCTACAGGATATAAGAATCATTACTGCTATTAAATGGCTTTACACAGTGTTTGGTACATTGGCTCACACCTAGGAATAAACCTAAGACACTTGATTGGCAATACTTCACTATATTTAACTCAAGATTTGGACTAAATTAAAGAAAAGGGAGTGTTGCTCTCCAGGACTGACTATATAATTTGCAAATCCAGTGTTGTATAAAAATGCAAGCTGCTTGTTTGGTGTCTCAGTGGTAAAGAATTCACCTGCCATACAGGAGACCTGGGTTCAATCCCTGGGTTAGGAAGATCCCCTGCAGAAGGAAATGGCAACCTACTCCAGTATTCTTGCTTGGAAATTCCATTTACAAAGCATCCTGGTGGGCTAATGCCCATACAGTTACAAGAGTTGGATGACTTAGCAACTAAACCACCACTCCCTGTTTAAAAATCATTAAGAATTTCAAGACAGTGACAGTAGAACATTAAACCAAGCATGGAGCCCTCCTGAATTCCCTCACCTGTGAAGTGGCCAAGATGCTATCTCCTTCCTGAAATGCCTTGGAAAACTCCAGCTTCTTCTCACTTTCTTATGCATTTTCCTATTTGCCCCACTCAAGTAAGGGTGTGCGTGTGCATGCTCAGTTGTGAACAACTCTTTGCAACTCTATACAGGGTCCTTTGTCCATGGGATTCTCCAGGAAAGAGTACTGGAGTGAGTTGCCATTTCCTCCTCCAGAGGATCTTCCCGACCCAGGGATCGAACCCAGGTCTCCTGCATCTTTTGCATTGGCAGGCAGATTTTTTGCCACTGAGCCACTTGGGAAGCTGGGTCCAAGTAAGGGTAAGAAGCACTAATTGTGGCTTTGGGCTGTGAAATTTTAAATCATTATAATTAGACTACTAATCTTTATTCATCAAAATAGGGACCATTATGATCAACACATTTTTTTGCCAACAAGAAAGAAGTTGTTGTTTTTTTTTTTCCTATGGTGTAAAAATCTGTTTCTGGATTCAACAAACTCTTGGAAAGTGTTTTCTGCCTCCTGCTGATTGTGGAAGCATTTTCCCTGAAAAAAGTTGTTGAGATGTTTGAAGAAGTGGTCGTCGGTTGGCGAGAGGTCAGGTGAATATGGCAGATGAGGCACAACTTCATAGCCCAATTTGTTCAACTTTTGAACACTGGTTGTGATTGTTCTTGGAGAACCGGGCCCGTTCTGTTGACCAAGACTGGCCGCAGGGGTTGCAGTTTTCAGTGCATCTCGTCAGTTTGCTGAGCGCACTTCTCAGATGGAATGGTGTCACTGGGACTCAGAAAGCTGTAGTGGATCAGGTGGGCGGCAGACCACCAAACACTGACCATGACCTTTTAATGATGCAATTTTGGCTTTGGGACATGTTTTGGAGCTTCTTTTCAGTCCACCCACTGAGCTGATCATCTCTGGTTGTCATATAAAATCCCCTTTTCCTCAAACACCACAATCTGATTAAGAAATGGTTCGTTGTTGTCGAATAGGAGAATAGGAGAAGACACTTCAAAATGATGACTTTTTTTGATATTTGGTCAGCTCATGAGGCACCCACTTATCAAGATCTTTCACCTTTCCAATTTGTTTCAAATACGGATGACCTTAGAATGGTTGATGTTGAATTCTTCGGCAACTTCTTGTGTGGTTATAAGAGGATCATCTTCTATGGTTGCTCTTAATTGGCCATTGTCAATTTCTGATGGCTGGTCATTTCACTCCTTATCCTCAAGGCTTTCATCTCCTTTGTAAAACTCCTTTAACCACGACTGAACTGTATGTTTGTTAGCAGCTCCTGGGTCAGATGTGTTGTTGATGTTGTGAACTGTCTCCGCTGCTTTATGACACATTTTGAACTCAAATTAAAAAATCACTTGAATTTCCTTTTTGTCTAAAATCACTTCTATAGTCTAAAATATATATATATATTTATATATATGTACACATATCAAATAATAGGTCATTAGCAAGAAACCATAAAGTGAGAAATGTGCATTAAAATGATGTATAACATAACCACATTTAAGAATGTATTCCAATATCAAACAGCAAAATTGGTCCACAGTTATTTGTGCACCAACCTAATAAATCATCCCACTCAGAAAATGCAGGTGACTTTGGTTTAAATAGCTGTATTTTTCCATCTCACTGTATACGGAGAAACATCTGAATGGACTGAGTGACCCACTCAGTAGAAAGATCTTGTCAGCTTGATATTACAGCACATATGTGTGTAGAAGGTGAAAATTTTGGACCTAGAATCAAAGGGGAAAAAAAATAAAACAGGTTTATTTGCATTTGAAATGTGAATATCAATGAGGGTCATCAGTTATGCTGAGAGTTATAGAGCAGCCTTTTAAAAGTTAAAGCACTCCACCTCCATGTCAAGTTCAATGTAGGGCCAAACTTTATCAGTCTGGTGTCCTTGTAGCATCAAAGGAATATTCCTCGGTTCCCCTTTGTAGCACCAAGGAACAGGGCACGTTTTGCCTTTGTAAGGAAGATGAAATGCTGGCCTGATAAATCACCTGTCAATTGAATCGATGGAGATGATGTAGACACTTAATGTAGCTAAACTGAGAGAGGAGGAAGGCCCAAAAGGAAGAGGGATAGAAGAACAGGGATTTGGCAACTACGCAAATAGTGCTCTTAGTAACTGGCTTTTTGCTTTAAGGAAAGGATGTATCACTGAGTTCTCTGAGGTGTATTTTCTCTTCCTCCTGTCTCTTCCTTTAAAGTATCTTTTGTACAAGTTGCAATTTTCATATGCACTCAGCTTACTTGAATGGAGTAGGAAATGGCAACCCACTCTAGTATTCTTGCTTGGAAAATCCCATGGACAGAGGAGACTGGCAGGCTACAGTCCATGCGGTGGTAAAGAGTCTGATGTGACTGAGCACACACGCACACACACACACACACACACACAGCTTACTTGAAATCAGGTAACTCCTATACACCAGATCAGCTTTCCACTGTCTGCTTTTGAAGAATTAATGACATTGCCCTATTTTGGTACATCCAGTACCTCATAGTACCAAACACAGCATTTACTATACCATCTGAATAGTTATGAGGATTAAATCCACTTAATGACTTCTTAGAATATAACACCAATGTTGTAGCTAATGGATGACCCTTTATTAGGATACTGTGACACCTCTAAGAGGTAATGGTTTTTGAATTTCTGAGATAATTTTGGGAATTAGGTCTGGAAAACTAGATTGCTGAGTTTAGCTCTTATCCTGTAACCAACAGCTTGGAAAGAGGAGAGCTATATTTTGTTCTTTGTTGAAAGTGGAGACTTTGGAACACTTGTCATTCAGTGGTTTGAATGATTTTTTTTTTTAAGAGATATTCAGGAAACATTAAATGAATGCTTACCACATGTAACAGAATCACACTGATTGTGTGGAAATGAACAAAAATAGTTATTTTCCTTAAAAAATAATAATCTGGCTGGAAATAGTAACATAGAAAAAGTTATCATGATGCAAGAAGAAAAAATGGCAAGTATAGCAACTTTGAAGTTAACCAAATTGTACAAGCTAAAGGATGGTTCCAGGCTAGGACTAAATAGCATAAACTATGCCAAAATCCTCCTTAACTCCAGAATGTATATCAAAATTAAGGAAAGAAGAGGAAACAAAATTGTCCTTTGGAAAAAATTAAAAAATCAAACAGGTTGAGTGAAAGATAAGCTACAAGTTAAGAAAAGCTTTATTACAGTTAAAAATTACTGTACTGGTTTAAACTACTGATAAGAAAAATATGCACAGAAATATTAGTTAACCAATTTTTAAAAATTGTTTCAAAATTTCCAAACCAAAGAAAGGAAAAAATATGTATACATAGATACTTAGTATTTAAATCATAAAATAATTTTCAGCTAAAGTAAAAAAAATATTTAAAGAAACATATTTCCACAAGGACTTATAAGTATTTGTAGTTTATAATGTAAGAGCATGATCTTAAAAAGTTATACCATCTAGAATCTTAGAGGCTTCTCAGTATACTAACCCTCTTTACGTCTTGAAACTTTATGAAAGGGCCAATGTGTCTGTTGAGAGAATTACTTGTTTCTTATTCTGTAGACCTAAATTGGATTTAATCATCACTTCATATATAACACATCCCTTTCCCCTTCAGCCCCCCACCACACACACACTCTAAATTTAATTAAAATAACTGAAATGAAACTAGAGATAATTTGTTTTTTAAATAGACTGCCACATGCTCCATTTACATAAAACCCATTAGTCTGCATTAAATACAAATTAGCTGCTGATATGAATTAAATCACATATAAATAGTTCAGAATAGCCGCAGAACCAGGCATTTTAATTAATATAACAGTTAACCAGATTTATTTGTTGGGTAATCAAGACTCTTACTCATTTATTCTCCAGTACAATAGGCCAGACGATACTGGCTGCCCTAGAACAGGGCCATCGTTTTATAGGAATACAAATCTAGGAGGAAGATGGATTAGATTCCCTGACTTCAAAGTGTGCAAATGCTCAAAGCACTCCAGTTAAGAAATTATGACATCTGAGAGGATGAATGCAAAATCCCCTCAAATAATTAACTCATACAAATTATTGATGACCTGAAATACCCTACTTGTGTTTTTCCTTCCATACTTAGTTCTAGATTAATTTGAAGCAAGATATTTTTTCAAGTATGAAATGTGTCTTTTGTTGCTATTCTTTATTTGACTAATTCATGCAGCACTAATAAGTATTTCATAGTGAAGAAGAACTTTCCAGACTAATTAGAATTTGGAATTTAGCAAAAGTGTCTGTTAGTCGAGACTCTTTTTGTTCCAAGTAATTGTGCCTCAAAGTGACTCGCTGCACATAATTCACATAGATAGGTGCACAGAAATGAAACCCCACATGCTGACTTTAGGCACAGCTAGATCCAGGTCTCTAATTAGGTCACCAGAATGGCTATAGCTCTCACCATTCCCGAGAAATGCTTTTCTCTATAGCTTCCTTTCCCTTTCAGACTGCGCTGTCATGGTGGAAACATGGCTGTCAGCTGCTCCAGGTTTAACACAAGCTCTCAACAGCCCCGATTTTTTCCCAATACTTTCAATGACTATCCCTCAAAATGAGACTTCTTTGCCTCAATCATGTATGCCTCTGTCTATGACAATCACTGTGAAAATGAGAACAGAATGCCCTGATTGGCTTGAGCTACATGCTCACCCCAGAATCTGGAGAAAGGACCAACCTCAACTGAATCATAAGAATTAAGAGTGTGTGTGTATGGAGGGGGAGATATTTTGATAAAATAGAAGGTTAATTGCATTCCTACAAAAATGATGGGGGAGGAATATTGATTCAATAAGTGCAGGAAGGAGCAGCTATCCATTACAGTATTGTAATCCTTGCTTTGATGCTAAATTGTCAGGCTTCTTCAGTCACCTCATTTAGGAACTGATTTATCAATCAGTAAAAAATCAAAGGTAGGCAATCAATATCTACCTGCAAAAATCCCTGATGCAAGCAACCACAGCTTGTAAATAGCAGCCATGGATATTCAGCAAATAAAGTACCTACATAGAAAGCCTTCATCAGCCTTAAATCATGCTCTTGGACATACAATCTTAAAATATCAATGCTACATTATGTGTGCATTCTAACTGAAGTTTAGAGAGGAGTAATGAGACAGGTTTAATTGACTGTAACAAAAAGCCCTGGGCCTTTGTAAAAGGAAAATACCACTTTAGTCATAATGTTAAAATTTTGACATAAAAAAGCAGTGTCTCATATTATTAATAGCTGCTGAATCTAGGTAATTGCTTATATGTTCTGCCGATTTCAGTAACAATATTTCATTCCAATTTTATCCTCTTCCTTTCGGTCTTAAGTGTTATGTAACATATGACAAATATTGACATACCAAAAAACAGGCATTCTTAACTTACTGCAAGACATGAATACCTCTGGTAACTTTATGAAGCTTATGAACAACACAGAACCCTTCTAAAAATACTAAGTTTTAAAAAGGTTATAGAATACAGAGGAGGCCAATTATACTGAAATATAATTATCTCAAAAAATTAATATTATAATATTTGTTCTTCAATAACACATTAAATAAAAAGCAATACCATTGAATTATATAATACCTGATACTTTGAGATACTATAACTTTAATATGATGTGAAACTATCTAATATTTCAATTGGGTAAATTGTTACAAGAACTACTAATACTAATGTGGTCTGTGGCCTATAATCACAATTGAAGGAAATGTAAATTTTAGTTCAAGGTTACTGAAAATAAAGATGTAAATTTTCCCATCCTCAAGCATGGAACTCTGCCAAAGGACATTTGGTCATGACTTGAGGAAAAAACTGCAAATCATTGTAATAAGGCATGCTATCCATCAGCCTTGGACCCTTATTGCAATTTTCTTATTCATCTGTAGTTGATTCCCTGCCATATTTTCACAGTAGCAATTCTAAACTTTATTACCCATTTCTATCCCAACGTTTTTTTTTTTTTTTTTTTTTTTCCTCTGTGGTTAACGTTGTCTTCTACCTTACTTAGAAGGTGAAAGCAAGCTGGCTCTAGTTTCCTTCTTCTGTATCCTAAAATGATCTGGATCTTGGTGTTTACCCTTTTCTTTAAGAGTCTTACAGCTTACAGAAAAATGCATGCCTGCCAGTTAATTGGTGCTTAATGAGAGAACCAAGAAATATAAAGAAAAAAGAAACCATTCTAGCCATACGGTAGTTAGGACTTGTAAAGAAAGAAGGATGCTATTAAGGACAAGAGAGGAGCTCTAGCGTTCGCTCCCTTGCTTGAAATTCGGTCCTGAGTACGCAGGGCCTCATTTTCTCGTGTTAAAGATAATAAGAGTGGGCCCACAGTGTGAAACTGGGATAATTCATTTATTCAAAGATGGAAGATGAGAGACATGGCATAAGCCAACTCTATTAGTCACCATGAAAGACAAGAAAGAGAAACCATTTGGAGGATTTAGAGTGAACCCCACAAAGGAGATGGGCTTCTCCCATCCAACACCCCATCTCTCCCTGGCTGTACCCATAGGTGACACAGAAGCCGTGGGTGCACCTCTTCCTTCCTCATCTTGACTTTGAGGGACATAGTTCCACAGTCATAAGTATATTTATGTTTATTTAAAAAAATTTTTTTTAACAGAATATTCATTTTATCATGAAAGAGAATGAATTTGCTTTATGGCCATTTTTGCTGAGATGTATGTACTCACCAAGCAAAACTCCTAGGGAGGTTTGAGGCTTTTCTTTCCCCTGAAGGGAAAAAGAGTTGAATATTCTGAATTATGATTACCACATGACCACGTGGCTCTCTTATTACCCAATTCCTTTGATTTGTAAAGACAAAAACACAAGAAATCCTGATAATTTGTCACTGTTCTGGCCAAAGGTTACTTGTACAAATAGAAGATTTTCAGATGCAAGTAACTGGAGAGAAAAGTTTATCCTATTTAGAAGAGCTGTTTAGCCCAAGAATACTGGAGTGGGTAGCGTCTCCCTTCTCCAGCAGATTTTCCTGACCCAGGAATCAAGTCGGGGTCTCCTGCATTTCAAGCAAATTCTTTACCAGCTGAGCTACCAGGGGAGCCCCTGTCCCATGTGATGTATCTTTTATTCAAAGATCTGTTTGTCTTAAGTGTTTGAGCCTGCTGCTGCTGCTGCTGCTGCTAAGTCGCTTCAGTTGTGTCTGACTCTGTGCGACCCCGTAGATGGCAGCCCACCAGGCTCCGCCGTCCCTGGGATTCTCCAGGCAAGAACACTGGAGTGGGTTGCGATTTCCTTCTCCAATGCGTGAAAGTGAAAAGTGCAAGTGAAGTCGCTCAGTCATGTCCGACTCTTCATGACCCCATGGACCGCAGCCTACCAGGCTCCTCCGTCCATGGGATTTTCCAGGCAAGAGTACTGGAATGGGGTGCCATTGCCTTCTCTGTTGAGCCTACTAGGGGAGAAAGACTGTACGAGGTTTTTTTTTTTCTGTAGAAATACTGAGTATGGTAACACAGCTTAGGCTTACTTCTAAATTAAAGTTGGTACCACCTGCTTTGCCAATGGATGCTTGAGGTTTAGCCTTCGGAGCCCCAGAGTCCTGCAGTTGAGATGACTCAGCTGTTCCTGCATCCGCTGCTGCTGCTCCAATAACATTAGTCTAACCTCCGTGTCTCTATTTCATGACTCTTCCTTGTTTCGTGATCTGCCACCTGCCAGATTTTACTGCCTTCTTTTTCTTCTCACCCTGTGGATCCTGCGGGCTGGTTCCATACCACCTTCTTTCAGTGTAAGTCCCATTTTTGTTGCCAGCTGCTGCGTCTGTCAATATCTCCCATGGAAACCCTTCAAGGGAATGGTGTGTGAGTCACACTCAGTTTAGGGAGCATTTGCTTGTTAGAGCTCTGGGGCCAAGCCACCTCGCTGTCTTCCAAGATGGTTTTGGAGTCAAATTGCTGATCCAGTCATCAGTTGCCGGAGTGGTGGGGTAATCTGGCACAAAGCAGAGCAACCAGAGTACAAGGAACTGCCAGGGATGGATAAGGGGTTAACACAGCTGCTAGATATGTATATTTTCTGACAATTTCATGGGACAAAGTTTGCCCTGTCCTCTAGAGTTCAGCTTTTCCCTGCCCACAGTTGGACGAGTTTAGGCCTCCCCAAATACTTGAAATTAAAAAGACTTTTTAATTTGAAAAGTTTTCCTTTGAAATTAAAAAGACTTCTTTCCCCTATGTGTTCCTTACATGGGTCCCTTCTTAGAGCTCATATCACTCATTCTTTTTCAGCTCAGTTCTTTCAATGTTGCTGCTGAGTCACCCTGATGAGAAAATATGGCAGCTTTGCAAACTAAACAGATTAGGTATTAAACTGGCAATTTGTTTTTATTGTTTATTTGTGTGTATTTATTCTTAATCTCTGAACAATTACTCACATCCCATTTAAGTTCTCTAAACGTTTCTCCTTGGTGCTGTGCTTTCTCTGGGTTTAAAACTCCTGAGAAGACTGAAATCCTTTACAACTAGAGACTCTCGTGTAATCATCATTTTTATCTTCCAGTCTCTGATATTGTATCAGACGCAGGGAATATTCGCTATAAGTATCTCATGAATGGAAATAAGCCCAAGCAAAATGAATTAGGATGGAAGTCTGCTGGTAGAACAATAACAAAGCCAAATACAAGTAACTGTCTGCAGTTTGGGATGATCCAGCTAAGTGGCGCACATCCGCTTAGCTGCAGGCTCTCTGTCTTTTCAGAGGTCGAATTGTAAGTTCACCTATGCAAATGTTTGTGTTTCCATATGTCATCAGTTCTTGGACATAGACTTTCTCCATCACTACTTTCTATACAAGGCTAGGCTAGGCTAAGTCACTTCAGTCGTGTCCGACTCTGTGCGACCCCATAGACGGCAGCCTACCAGGCTCCCCCGTCCCTGGGATTCTCCAGGCAAGAACACTGGAGTGGGTTGCCATTTCCTTCTCCAATGCATGAAAGTGAAAAGTGAAAGTGAAGTCGCTCAGTCGTGTCCGACCCTCAGCAACCCCATGGACTGCAGCCAGGCTCCTCCATCCATGGGATTTTCCAGGCAAGAGTACTGGAGTGGGGTGCCTAGAAAGTTTATATACTTTCTATACAAAGTATGTTGGAAATATATTTGGTATAAAAGAGAATCATTCTTTTTTACCTGGCTAAAATAAATTCTACCTGTGGGTAAGGTCATTGTAATTTTTAGATACAGATCAGGGACATCTAATTGTGGTGTGTGTGTGTGTGTGTGTGCACGTAGATGTACATGAATAAGCAAAAAAAGGCAAAGATTGGAAATACTAAAAAAATGTGAATGTAAGATTGGCCCAGAATAATAAGTTAGTTTCTTTTCTTTGATGCTTACATATGTACTATGCGATGCTGGATCAACATGTTTTCCACTGTGTGTGAGCATTAGTTAGGTCGCAGTATCAATAAGGGGATAGATGTAGGCATCGGTGCCTAGAAAACTCCATCCCTTCACAGTCAGCTGACCTTATGAGTTGGAAGGAAATCAGTCCAGTTACATAAAACATTGGCAGAGCATGTAATAACTGAAGTGGCACTAATAGTGAAATACAGCAAATGCTCCAAGTCCTTTAATAGCAAAAGGAGGTCAAGCTTCCAGATGTTTCCACTGATTCATAAATAATTGACTACCGTTACTGTTACACTGCATTGTAATGGAGGTAGACCATGGGGCTGGTATTAGTTTGAGCAGTATACAACAGCTCAGCTGGTATTTAAGAAAAACGTTAAGTCAACTTAAATATCATTTATTTATAATGTCCTTAGCATCCAATTTTATACCAACTTATCTTTCCAGCCAATGTAGTATTTAGATAGTAAAGGCTTTCAAGTAATAAAATTATTAAGTAAGTGGAAAATTACAAGTTATCTCTTGATCCCAAAGATCTCTTGATCTGAACATTGCAGTTCTTGTTGAAAATGTTTATTCTGTTAGCAATACTGATAAAATCCACACACAATACCTGAGGCCCCTCCCTGTGGCTTGCATTTATTTGCTGTATGTCTTCCCTTCACTTTTTTAACCTAGTTGTTGTTCAAAAGTCTCTGGAAACAAAAACAAAAAAAAAAAAAGAAAAGCATTTTCTTCTCAATAGACTAACTGCCATTGACTTTTTAAAAATCCGTGCTCCACTAAACTATCCTGCCTTAGAATTTATCTGTCACACCCCTGACCACATCCTTCTCCAGCCAAGCCTTAATTAGCATTTTGATACTTTCTCTGCAAAGATTCAGTAAAGATTGATAGCAGCCGCCTAGATAGCTATTTTATATTGAGTGGTCAAGAAAACCTGCATTAACGTGAAGACATTTAAGTTGATATCTGTGTGATTAGAAGTCATGCAAGAGCAAGGAAGAAGCAGAGGTCCCTAAGGAAAGAGCAATTTCACCATGATCAAGGAGCAGATGGAAATCCAGGGTGGCTCAAGAGCAGTGAGTGAGTGTCAAGTGGCAGGAAATCGGGACAGGGCGTGTGTGAGCCAACCATGAAGAGCTTGGAAAGCCAGAGCGAGGCGTTCAAAACGCACTTCACAGGTGATGGAAAGCACTGTGAATCTAACGCAGTGGAATGAGAAGAAATTATACATGTATATATATTTAAAATATTCTACTGCTCAGTAGAGAATCAATTGTGTAAGAGTAGAAGTAGCAGTGTACTGTGGGAACTCAGGTTGCAGATGAAGGGATCATGAACTCGAGGAGGGTTCAGGATGGGGAATACATGTATACCTGTGGCGGATTCATTTTGATATTTGGCAAAACTAATACAATTTTGTAAAGTTTAAAAATAAAATAAAATTAAAAAAAAAAATTAAACATGCAGAAGAACAAAAAAAAAATAAAAGTAAATGGATTCCGGATACACACACACACACACACACACATATATATAAGCGATATAATCTCATTGCTGATTGTCTAGCCATGAGAATAGGGAAAGAGGAAGGAAGGATTACAATATGCAGTATTTGGCTTCAGCAGCTTAGAGGACGAGGATGTTGCAGTCCCTGTTTCCATTTGAGTCCAAAAGCAAGGAAAAAAAAAGAAACACATGTCCCCATCAAGGCAGTCAAGCAGGAGGGGATTCCCTCACACTCAAAGGCATATCAGCCTTTGCGTCCTATTCAGGCCTTCACCTGATTGCATGAGGCCTCCTCACATTAGAAAGAACAGTGTGCTTCACTCAGTTCACCAATTCCTATCTCAATTTCATCTAGAAATACTGTCACAGACACACCCAGATAATATTTCACTACATATGTCTGGGTGCCCTATGGCCCAGGCAAGTTGACACGTAAAATTAACCATCACAACAGCTCCATATTCATTTCTCATGCCTTTTATTTTGTTACTATAGGTTCAAGGAAGATGGTTCTCTCTGAGGGTATATATTCCACAGATGTACTGGGTACAATTCTGATTATCCAGTTAAGAACAGCTCTTGTGTAAATAATCAGTAAAGATTTCACCCATCCTCTTCCACCTTCCTTTGTTTATTTTCACAGTGGCTATTTGTATAGGGGAGGTGAGTATAGCCAGGACTCTAAGGACAACACTACCCAGCATCTGAGAGGACACCAGCACCAGGATACCTAAAATTTGACCAAGTTCTTCTAATTCAGTTCAGTCAGTTCAGTCCAATCACTCAGTAGTGTCCAACTCTTTGTGACCCCATGGACCACAGCACGCCAGGCCTCCCTGTCCATCACTGTCTCCCAGAGCTTGCTCAAACACATGTCCATTGAGTCGGTGATCCATCCAACCATCTTATCCTCTGTCTGCCCCTTCCTCCTCCCGCCCTCAATCTTTCCCAGCATCAGGGTCTTTTCCAATGAGTCAGCTCTTCGCATCAGGTGGCCAAAGTATTGGAGTTTCAGCTTCAGCATCAGTCCTTCCAATGAACATTCAGGACTGTCCTTCTAATTAGGTGGTAAGTTTATGGAAATGAGTTCATAAATGAAATATGGACCCACGTTTATTTATACTGGTTCTGCACTTTGGACATATATAGTGGTGCTTGTGATCAGTTATTCTACCCTGTGGCTATTTAACTGGTCACCTGCATATATAATCAGGGTGTGTGTGTGTGTGTGTGTGTGTGTGTGTTGCAGCTGGCAGAACTCTCCCATTGCCTCTCCAGTTGGGGAGTAAGCATCATTATGCAGGAAAGTTCAAGTGAGAGATTCTGAAACTGCCTACTGAACCCACTTTGCCTTGGCAAAAATGGTAAATTGAAAGCAATAGAACATTTCAGGAGGAATAGTGTTGCAAAGATCAGTGCCACTCTCAGGCCCTCATTGGATTCAAGGATGTTTCCCACCATCCCACTCAGTTCACCTCTCTGACTCTTAAAAAGAACAGATGAAGCGTGGCAAATGACAGTGGACTACTGCAAACTTCGCCAGATAGCGCTCCCAATCTCGGCTGCACGCTAAAGGTGTCCTCACTGGAGCAGGTCCACAGCCTCTGTCTTTTAGGAGGCTATTGATCCGGTGGCAAAGCTTTCTTCTTTAACCCAAACACAAGAGAAGCAAAAATCAATTTGCATCCACATGGCAGTCATAGAAGTTCAGATTCAACGTATTGTCCCAGAGCTATTTTATCTTTTCTGTGTTCTTAATAGAAATACAGTCACAGGGACAAGATCATCTTTACATTCTACAGAATGTCAGCTAGTCCACTGTATTTATGGCATCAAACAAATTAGATCTGGCAAGAAGGAAGCAAAAAAATACTCTGGACACCCTAATAAAACACATCCATATCAGTGAGAGGGAAATAAACTCTCAAAAGGCCCAGGGGACTGCCACGTGATAAAAGATTTTAGGGTCCAGTGTCTGGTAAGCAAAAAATAGCAGTTCTACTTTGCCCTTCCTACACTTCCTACTAATAAAAAAGAAACAGAGATTGGTGGGCTTCATTAGATTTTGAAAGAAAAACACATTTTGTAGAATAAAGACATGCCTTAGATTCAAGGAATAAAATCAGCAGATTGTTATGACTAGATCCTGGTCCCTGTCCGAACGTTGAATCACAAGTTACCATGAAAGCTTTAGGGTCAATCAACTCTCCACTTCCCAGCCTTATGCTCTGCATTCTCCTGCTGAATGTTCTCATTTCCATCAGATACGTGTTTCCCAGGCCCTGATGGTATATACAGATGTTAAGCTTCCTTAAGCAAATCGTTTTGATACAGCAATGGCTGTGCTTCTCAATGTAGCTGTGCTGATAGATATGACCTGCCTAAAAGGCAGAGGAGCCAGAGATCAAATTGCCAACATCCAGAGAGTTCCAGAAAACCATCTATTTCTGCTTTATTGACTATGCCAAAGCCTTTGACTGTGTGGATCACAATAAACTGTGGAAAATTCTGAAAGAGATGGGAATACCAGACCACCTGACCTGCCTCTTGAGAAACCTGTATGCAGGTCAGGAAGCAACAGTTAGAACTGGACATGGAACAACAGACTGGTTCCAAATAGGAAAAGGAGTATGTCAAGGCTGTATATTGTCACCCTGCTTATTTAACTTATATGCAGAGTACATCATGAGAAACGCTGGACTGGAAGAAACACAAGCTGGAATCAAGATTGCTGGGAGAAATATCAATAAACTCACATATGCAGATGACACCACCCTTATGGCAGAAAGTGAAGAGGAACTCAAAAGCCTCTTGATGAAAGTGAAAGTGGGGAGTGAAAAGTTGGCTTAAAGCTCAACATTCAGAAAACGAAGATCATGGCATCTGGTCCCATCACTTCACGGGAAATAGATGGGGAAACAGTGGAAACAATGTTAGATTTTATTTTTCTGGGCTCCAAAATCAATGCAGATGGTGACTGCAGCCATGAAATTAAAAGACACTTACTCCTTGGAAGGAAAGTTATGACCAACCTAGATAGCATATTCAAAAGCAGAGACATTACTTTGCCAACAGAGGTCCATCTAGTCAAGGCTATGGTTTTTCCTGTGGTCATGTATGGATGTGAGAGTTGGACTGTGAAGAAGGCTGAGCACCAAAGAATTGATGCTTTTGAACTGTGGTGTTGGAGAAGACTCTTGAGAGTCCCTTGGACTGCAAGGAGATCCAACCAGTCCATTCTGAAGGAGATCGGCCCTGGGATTTCTTTGGAAGGAATGATGCTAAAGCTGAAACTCCAGTACTTTGGCCACCTCATGCGCAGAGTTGACTCATTGGAAAAGACTCTGATGCTGGGAGGGATTGGGGGCAGGAGGAGAGGGGACGACAGAGGATGAGATGGCTGGATGGCATCACCGACTCGATGGACGTGAGTCTGAGTGACTCCGGGAGTTGGTGATGGACAGGGAGGCCTGGCGTGCTGCCATTCATGGGGTCGAAAAGAATCAGACACGACTGAGCGACTGAACTGAACTGAACTGAACTGATTGCTGTCTTCTGTCACAGTTTCCAATGCCAATTCCAAAAGCCAGCCCACTGCACAATTCTTACAATTATTTTTGCCCCATTCTATTAAAAACCAACTGCCATTGTAAAATGTAACACCATACCTTCCATCTGAACCTTATCTTATTTAAAACTGCAAATCAAACCATTAGAAATTGCAAAGCTACTATACACCATAATGTATCATTATCCTGCTTACCATCAGTGAATAAATCGTTACTGCTGATAGACCTATGAGTTTTGTCTTCGAGGGCCATTCCTGACACCAGTTTTAATCTGAGTTCTCCAGAAAGTGGGGCCTGAAACCTTGATATTTTACTTGAGTTTAATGCAAGACAGTTCCAGAAAAACATCTATTTCTGCTTTTGACTGTGCCAAAGCTTTTGACTGTGTGGATCACAATAAACTGTGGAAAATTCTGAAAGAGATGGGAATACCAGACCACCTAACCTGCCTCTTGAGAAACCTGTATGCAGGTCAGGAAGCAACAGTTAGAACTGGACATGGAACAACAGACTGCTTCCAAATAGGAAAAGGAGTATGTCAAGGCTGTATATTGTCACCCTGCTTATTTAACTTATATGCAGAGTACATCATGAAGAATGCTGGGCTGGATGAAGCACAAGCTGGAATCAAGATTGCCAGGAGAAATATCATTAACTTCAGATATACAGATGACACCACTCTTATGGCAGAAAGTGAAGAGCAACTAAAGAGCCTCTTGATGAAAAGTGAAGGAGGAGAGTGAAAAAGTTGGCTTAAAGCTCAACATTCAGAAAACGAAGATCATGGCATCTGGTCCCATCACTTCATGGGAAATGGATGGGGAAACAGAGGAAACAGTGTCAGACTTTATTTTTCTCAGCTCCAAAATCACTGCAGATGGTTACTGCAGCCATGAAATTAAAAGACGCTTACTCCTTAGAAGGAAAGTTATGACCAACCTAGATAGCATATTCAAAAGCAGAGGCATTACTTTGCCAACAGAGGTCCATCTAGTCAAGGCTATGGTTTTTCCAGTAGTCATGTATGGATGTGAGAGTTGGAGTATAAAGAAAGCTGAGCACTGAAGAATTGATGCTTTGAACTGTAGTATTGGAGAAGACTCTTGAGAGTCCCTTGGACTGCAAGGAGATCCAACCAGTCCATCCTAAATGAGATCAGTCCTGGGTGTTCTTTGGAAGGACTGATACTAAAGCTGAAACTTTGGCCAAATACTTTGGCCGCCTCATGCGAAGAGTTGACTCATTGGAAAAGACCCTGATTCCGGGAGGGATTGGGGGCAAGAGGAGAAGGGGACGACAGAGGATGAGATGGCTGGATGGCATCACCGACTCAATGGACATGAGTTTAAGTAAACTCTAGGAGTTGGTGATGGACAGGGAGGCCTGGCGTACTGCAGTTCATGAGGTCACAAAGAGTCGGACACCACTGAGTGACTGAACTGAACTGAATGCCAGGGAGAGGGAGTGAGGGCAAAAAAGTGAATCAGAAAGAGATACCACCAGTAAAAGGATGTGTTGTTTAACTTGGGATTGCATTGTATTGTGTGACCTCTTGACGGATTTCACTGAGACTCTCTTCCAAAAGGCCATATATTAACAACTGCTTCTCAGTACGGTCTAAACTCAGATGGAGAAAATGTATTAATCGCTTCCTAGGTCACTCCATAGACCTCCTCTCTCACTGGTTCAACCCACAGAGTTTTAATTCATATACATCTGGCTCAAGCACGCATGGACACTGAGGCGCCCTGGATGTCCCATGCTTCAGCGTGAGTGAACCAAGGAGGTGCAGGTATAAGGCTTAAGGCATGCGGCCCAGACACATGGTGAGGCAATCTTGGGTTATGCCGTCTTGATGCTGGTTGAAACTTGGGCAGAGCTGGATTGTCTCAGCAGCACCCAAAGCAAACAGAAAAGGCTAGAAAAATAGGAAAGATTATATATAAGAAATGTTTCTCAGATAGACCAAAATGTGGGCTGGAGAACCACCCAGTAGAATTTTGACATTCACATTTGTGTTGACATAGCTTATGAATATATATGTCCTGCTGTTTTTATTTGGATTTTCAATTTGCATATTAGAATTACAATATAAGTAAAAAGGGATTTCTCTCCATATACATGAATACCTTCACAGTGGTATTAATTTTTCTATTTTAAAATAGATATGAATCTACCTGTCAGTAAGAAAACTGAAGAAAAATAAAGCTTTTGTTTTGCTCTCTGTGGTTACCCACAGGTATGCGCATGCATACACACACACAGAGAGGCAGATAACTGTCATTTTTCACTAATAAATGAAAAAGTGTATTTAAAAAAAGAGGCAAACCATGAGCCATTCATATTTTCCATAGATCTCTTCCTGGATATCTTGGTTGCATAGACCACAGGGAAAATAAAGCATTTTTAAAGGAATTTTAAATTGCAGAAACACCCCAAAATATATAGATACAGAGGTAGTCAGCTAAATGTGATCAAAGGTATGTATGTCGGTGTGTCTGTGTCTGAGTGTGCACACACGCATATGTGTATGTGGAAAATCTGTTTCCTTGTCAGACCTTTGTTACTCTCCCACCTCATGTTTCAGACAACTCTCGAGCAATTCAGATACAGGCTTGGATCCATTCTGGCAACCGACAGTAATAGTTATAGGTATTTGTAAGTACAGGTAATGATTGATTCTTGAATAATTAAAAATTGATGGCATAAATAGTGTGCTTGAATATATAATAAATAATTTCCAAGGTATAATACATGTTAAAAAAGTATGGTGTTTGTATGTGTGCATTGAGTTTGTATGGATTGGATAGTACAATATTAAGTCTACATATTTTTACAAACAAACATATCAAGAAATAAATAGATAATGATGTCTATGTGGCAGAAACCACTGAAAAAGTAGATTACCAAGTGAAAACCATATAAGGATCTGAGAGAATTTTTCAACCATTTTTGAAGGCTTTTTTTTAATGCTTCAGTCAGTTCAGTTCAGTTCAGTTCAGTCACTCAGTCATGTCCGACTCTTTGCGACCCCATGAATCGCAGCACGCCAGGCCTCCCTGTCCATCACCAACTCCCGGAGTCACTCAGACTCACGTCTATCGAGTCAGTGATGCCATCCAGCCATCTCATCCTCTGTCGTCCCCTTCTCCTCCTGCCCCCAATCCCTCCCAGCATCAGAGTCTTCCAATGAGTCAACTCTTCACATGAGGTGGCCAAAGTACTGGAGTTTCAGCTTTAGCATCATTCCTTCCAAAGAAATCCCAGGGCCGATCTCCTTCAGAATGGACTGGTTGGATCTCCTTGCAGTCCAAGGGACTCTCAAGAGTCTTCTCCAACACCACAGTTCAAAAGCATCAATTCTTTGGCGCTCAGCCTTCTTCACAGTCCAACTCTCACATCCATATATGACCACAGGAAAAACCATAGCCTTGACTAGATGGACCTTTGTTGGCAAAGTAATGTCTCTGCTTTTGAATATGCTGTCTAGGTTGGTCATAACTTTCCTTCCAAGGAGAAAGCGTCTTTTAATTTCATGGCTGCAGTCACCATCTGCAGTGATTTTGGAGCACAAAAAAATAAAGTTTTGATGTTTAGATTGGCTATTAGACTTTTGAAATCAAACATGCTAGACCACTTGGGAACATCCTAAGAATTAAAGGAAAGCTTTATTACAAACCTCCAATAAAGTAGAATTCCGCCTCAAGAGCTACAAAGTTTTGATAAAGATGGAGAAGTTAAAGTGAGCAGGTGTCAAAATGAACAGAATTTTGTTGGAGTCCTAACTTCAACCTAGAGAATTAACAAAATCTACAGCACTATCTATAGTATATTTAGGATGCACATGTATTTTACAATAAAATTTTAAATGATTTGCTTTAAGGGATTCCAAGTTATCTATTCAAGGAAAGTTTGAAGCAAATAAAGTGATACCAAATTGTAAATGGTATTATTAAGTAGAGATAATCTAACCTGAAATGCAAATAATATCAAGGTCAATATAAAAATTTATTTATGACTCTGAGAATAGTTATTAAGCACTGCCATTCTCAGGTTGATATAAAACAAGCCCTTTGTCTAGACATTCCTTGATACAGCCAGCAGAAAAGCATACTGGTTGAGGCAGATAATTCGCCATATAGAAGCTTCGGGAGTGTAACTGTGGGGGAAATTTGCCGTTTACCTTCCGTTGTGGTTATTATGAACATGTAACTATACTCTGTGTAGTTGCTTTTTCCAGAGAGTTAGATAACCATGAATAGCACTTTACTTGTAGAAAAATTTAATAACTTGTGTTTATAGGTGTCCAAATATGGTATTGTGTCATGGTATCAGATGTATCACAATCTGAAACTGGCAGATCTGTTTTGTGTTTAGCAAAACCCAAATGTATTTATCAACAAACAAATGTTTGCTCAAGGAAAGTTTTGTATTTTCAAAGTTAAACCACCCTATATGGTTTTTCTATACCAAAAAAAAGTAGACTTTTGATGTAATCTTGTCTAACTATAATTAAATATTTATTCTTTTAAAATTTTAAAGAACCTACGTTAGGCTGATCATCACCAGTGGATAAAGTAACCATCCTATAATTATTTTATGCTGTACTCTGAATTGATAAGCCTTTAGCTTTTATGTTCTGCTCCATTCAACATCTCATATTAGGTTTGATGTCTCCTCACTTTTCAACCAAAACTCTTCAGGCATCAGTTTCCCCAACAAATACAGTTCATATTTTTATGAAGAACTAAATATTTTAGATTTACATAAACTTATGCAGGTCAGGAAGCAACAGTTAGAACTGGACATGGAACAACAGACTGGTTCCAAATAGAAAAAGGAGTTTGTCAAGGCTGTATATTGTCACCCTGCTTATTTAACTTATATGCAGAGTACATCATGAGAAACGCTGGACTGGAAGAAACACAAGCTGGAATCAAGATTGCCGGGAGAAATATCAATAACCTCAGATATGCAGATGACACCACCCTTATGGCAGAAAGTGAAGAGGAACTCAAAAGCCTCTTGATGAAAGTGAAAGTGGAGAGTAAAAAAGTTGGCTTAAAGCTCAACATTCAGAAAACGAAGATCATGGCATCCAGTCCCATCACTTCATGGGAAATAGATGGGGAAACAGTGGAAACAGTGTCAGACTTTATTTTTCTGGGCTCCAAAATCAATGCAGATGGTGACTGCAAGCCATGAAATTAAAAGACGCTTACTCCTTGGAAGGAAAGTTATGACCAACCTAGATAGTATATTCAAAAGCAGAGACATTGCCAACAAAGTTTCGTCTAGTCAAGGCTATGGTTTTTCCTGTGGTCATGTATGGATGTGAGAGTTGGACTGTGAAGAAGGCTGAGTGCCAAAGAATTGATGCTTTTGAACTGTGGTGTTGGAGAAGACTCTTGAGAGTCCCTTGGACTGCAAGGAGATCCAACCAGTCCATTCTGAAGGAGATCAGCCCTGGGATTTCTTTGGAAGGAATGATGCTAAAGCTGAAACTCCAGTACTTTGGCCACCTCATGTGAAGAGTTGACTCATTGGAAAAGACTCTGATGCTGGGAGGGATTGGGGGCAAGAGGAGAAGGGGACGACAGAGGATGAGATGGCTAGATGGCATCACTGACTCGATGGAGGTGAGTCTGAGTGACTCCGGGAGTTGGTGATGGACAGGGAGGCCTGGCATGCTGCGATTCATGGGGTCGCAAAGAGTCGGACACGACTGAGCGACTGATCTGATTTGATCTGATAGATAACTATAAATGAAATGAGGATTAAGTATTTCACATGAAATATCAGTAATTAAAGTACATCTTTGGCTGGAAATGGTGTTGAGTCACCTTTCTCTCAGGTTTTGGGTTTATTGCTTTCTACTTCAATCGCTGGTTCCACTCATTGTTGGTGTGACTTTCCCATCAAATATGAATGTTATAGGAGCCTACAATTTTCTCATAGTTTTATGTTTTAGATAATAGAAGTTCACAAAAATCTTCTGTAAAGGGAAATATGAAAATCCTTTCAACAAGTCTAAGTGAAAGTTGAGTATTTTACAATCCAGAAAATCAGAGCCAAGTGTTTAATTACTGATGCTCACCAGTGATTAATCACAGATGCCAGTGTTCAGAAAGAGCCCATCCCTGTCAGTAAGCTCACTAACCTTTAAGATTTTTCAATACACTTAAGTCTCCTTGTCTCCTGGCATTAACTCAATAGATCCTAGTCTTTCAACTGAGTGTGTCATGAAGACTAGTTGCTAAATTATTGCATGATATACTTGGGCATTATATCATTATATCATAGCATTATATCATGTCATTAGAAAATGAGATGAAAGGTCACAAAGTTTTAAAGAGAAATATCATTCAATATTTTTTCTTTATTCTTTTCTTTCTCTCTCCTTTTCACTTGTGTAACATTCCAATAACCCAGAGTTAGTCAGTTGCTCAGTCATGTCTGACTCTTTGCGACCCCATGGACTGTAATCCGCCAGGCTCCTCTGTCCATGAAATTCTCCAGACAAAAATACTGGAGTGGATAGCCTTTCCCTTCTCCAGGGGATCTTCCCAACCCAGGGACTGAACCTGGGTCCCCTGCACTGCAGGCAGATTCTTTACCGCCTGAGCCACCAGGGAAGCCCACAGGAGACACAGGGATATCTAAAGAATTTCTCTCCATGTATTTCCTGTACATCACCCTCAACACCAAGTCCCAGCATATATTTTTCAGCTAATTTCATAAGGTTTTTTTAAAATTATTTTCAAAATTCCTTTCTTGTTTCCATTTTTATTGAAAAATAATTGACATATATCACAATATAAATTCAAGATATGGTATGACGTTTGTTACTTTCATGTATTATAAAATAATTACCACAATAGATTCAGCGAACCTACATCATCTCATATAGATACAATAAAGAGAAAAGAAAAAAGAAAACAATTTCTTTTCCTTGTGATGAGAACTTTTAGAATTGATCCTCTTAACTACTTTCCTATATTTCACATAGCATTGCTAACTCTAGTCATTGTGTTGTATTACGACCCTAGCACTTACTTATCTTAGAAATGGAAGTTTGTACCTTTTGACCATATAAGGTGATTGTTTTTAGAAATAAGAACATAGATGTGTTCAAATGAAAGAAACAGTTGGAAGACATATCAGAATATAAAGATATTTCGATCTTACTTTAAGATCTGACCTTCTCTCCACCACATATTTGTGAGTCCCTGCAAGAATTCTAATTCGGTTGACCTGTCACCACTCACTAGTAAATACATTATCTGCAAACCGTACTGCTATCAACGCTGGAGCAGTGCGCATTCCCTGTGGTTCTGAAAAAAAAAAAAAAGACTATCTCCCACTCTGGGAAGTGCAATCATTTATTCTATACAGGTTCTAATTCTTTTTTTCAGCAACATTTTTGGGGGTTAAAGGAATGTAATGATTACCAGAAGAACCAGAAGTAGTAAAAAAAAAAAAAAAAAAGATAGAAAAACTCAACCACTTTAAGTAATAGATGTTCACTTTCTTGTGTGATTTTTGCAATCCAAGTTGCTTCATTATTTCTAGCATTTATTCCTTCCTGAGACCCAGCTGAAATGTTTGCCCCAGGCTTATTAAATATGGATTACTCTACTTCTGCATAATATCCTACCTTGTGAAAGAAATTAGACCTTCCCCCTCCTTCCTTTCGTTTCTTCCGTTTCTTTTAATGCAGTGGTGATTAATTTGCATTCTTTCCTATTAGAGATTTACACTTTTCGTCCCTACTCATGCACATATTTTTAAAGCATTTATATTTATTTAATCCTAATTCAAGGGGAAGGCTTATTTGGAGGGCAATGATCCATTGCCTACTACTGAATGATAGAAAGAATGAGCAGCCCATGCCTTTATGAAACACTGGAAAACCTTTGCTCTAAACCAGGTACTATATTAGGCATCTGCAGAGACAATCTCATTTAATCCTAATGTCACAAATATAGGGGCAGGCATCATTACACATATGTGCTAATTTCAGAGAAGTTAAATACTTTGCTCAAGGTCAGAGTAATAAATAAGTAAACTGTAGGTTTGAAGCTGCTCTCCCAGTTAAACCTTATGCTCTTATATTCAATAACTGGGCCTCTTAGTACCCAAAGTAGTTCCAAGCAGATAAAGATTATTCGTTACATTTCAGAGACTTTCACTGAGTCCATATCAAAAGCTTTCCCCACCAGTGAGAATTTCAGAAGGTCTTGGTTTAATGTCTATAGGATTTGAAGTAACAGTCACTATGACACCACACACTTTCAGTTACTTCAGTCCCACATTAGATTATCAAAGTACCCTTCTGAGCAAATCTGGCTTCATAAACAGGACATTGTAGCTACACTTGCTTGGTTGTTGAACAGCAGTTACAGTATAATTAGGGCCACTTAATGGAAAGCGTTACTGAAGTGCATATCGTTATTAATCAAACTCCAATATAAAGCTGGCTACAGTAATAATGAGTGCAATTATGGGCTGATGAACTGTTAAACTTGAAAACTGACCCTAACCAAATTTTCTTTCTTCAGAAAATAATAAAACTCAAAGGGCTGAAAATCAGTTTATTTCTCTGGGCTCTCTTGCCACAAAGACAACCTGGGAGATATTTTCTCATGCTCCGTGTTTTATAATTTCATGCACACTGGAGCTTGTAAAGTGGTGTGAGAATTGGAAAATGTGACCCTAAAGATAGGGTCAACTCTAATCTGGACCTGACAAGATTTGATCCAGTCCAGACTCGTTACCTACCAGACAATGTGGAATTTTATCCAGCTACTTTGCAGAGTTTCACACACATCAATATTAAACATAAAAAAAATGTCCATTGAGCTTGAATTAGCCAGCAGGCAAATTCAAGTTCAGGATAAAATACTTGTTCCTTTAAAAATATTTGACAAAAATCCCTACAGACTTTTGTAAGATGAGAGTCCCGAGTTGGTCTTCTCTAAATCTTGGACTGGCTATTTGACAAACCGTAATGACACCTGTATTTCTTAGTATCAGAGAGTGTGTTTAGAGTTTATATAACACTTGACGTGTTTAAAGCATGGTTTATTACCTTGCCTTACTTTAGCTCCACAAATCTTTCTACTTAAGCTCCTTTATAAATGAAACAACCTTGCTTTCCCCAGTAATGATTAGAATGTCTTCTCACTCTTAAGGCTTCTTAAGCGTTTTTTGCAGATGCATGGGATGGCTGTCTCATGTCATTTGATCACTGAAGAGGAAAGTTCCCGGTCTGAACCATGGGCTTACATATTATATATACTGTCAAAACTGGCAATTTTATCAAGTTAATAAATACCAATAAGGAGAATTAGGAGAGATTTGCTAAATTTACTAAATCAGGCATCCCAGTACTATGTCCAGTAATTGACAGACATGAACTAGATTTGAAACACATTAAAAATACAGAAGGGAAAGGAACAAAGAGAGAAGAAAATCAGAACATAAAAGCAATTGCACAATCTATTGAAGATGGGGATGAAAAAAAGCCCCTAAAATGGAAGCAGAAGTGTCGAGGAGGAGCCTCCAGCATTCTATAATTGTTACCCCCACTCATAGATAAAGAATTGAGCCAAGCTCTTCAAAACGCACTCACACAGCCTTTTGTGACTTGGCAGCAGCCTCAACCTTCCTCCCATATGCATAAATGCATATTATTGGATGGATAAATATGCCTTAAGGGATGCTTTCTTTGCCGTATTATCACACATTATCTTAAGTGTCTTTTCAGCAACATTGTTGATTTTGCTGCATACCTGTGATCTTGAGGATTCTGCAAAGGGAGGGAGTGTGGTTACGGAAGAAAAATTCAGAACCACCGGATGAGAGAATTCAGCTCAGTTTCTCTGATTCAGTCTCCTTTTAGCAACTCTCACTATGCCTAAGCATAATCAATAATTCCAGATGCGTTCACCAATAATTTTCTCTATCCAGTCAGCCCAAATGGGCACTATTTCCTTACTGAATAAAGAAATAGATGAAAAGCCTTTTAAAGACAAAAATATTAGCTAAATTACCACTATTACAATGTAGTTATTTTTTCTGTCATGTTTCAAAATATGATGTTTTCCACTTTATGTATTGAGTTAGTTTGACCCAAAGTTATTCTTGGACAAAAATCTTCGTCTCATTTAAGGCACATTCATTTCATATTTTCAGTAACCATATACAAGTGATACAGATAGGGGAATATACTTTGAAGACAAAAAAGGGCTATTACAGTTTTATATGAGCCCTTTCAGCCATCTATTGGCACTAAAAGATATCTGTATTTTTTTTTAATAACTGAATCTTAACCAAAATACTATCACCACTTTCTAATTGCACAATTGCTATTTTTATAAATTTCTAACAATTTTAACAAATATTTTAATTGGAGTGTTTTTATTTCTACTAAAATTTGTAAGAATTGCTTCATTCAAAAGAAAAGTTATATGTGAAAACCATCAGAAATCCTGCCTTTTTTGCAGACTTCATTAAGTCTTTACTTACTCCAACAGTGGAATGTCCTCCAAGTACTCAATGGGAGAATCATGTACCTAGGTTTTTTGTTGTTTTTCTTTTTTTAATTTTTTTCATCTGAAGTAACATTGTGCCAAATAAATACATTTTGCTAATAGATACATCATCTTCAAATATGTAGTTAATATTTGTTTGCTCCTGTGCAACACATGCTTATGCTTAACTTCCCCAAAGCTCTGTTGCCTGGATGAAGTAACGTGTCTCTTCATTACACTAGAGATGTACCCAAATGAAACTGCTGTAGATTACACAGATATATCAGATCGTTTAGGATGAAAAATAACTGTTCAGTTGGCCTGCCTGGGTTTGAGGTTTCCAGTCAGGGGTGATTATTATATCTCACAGAGTAACCTTACTTTTAGCTACGTAACTTACTATTTTTCTGATATTTCCTGCGAGTTTTAAATAACCGTTCTAGCTTCCCAAGCTTGAGGCTTGTCAAGCGATCACAAGATGAACAACATTTACAGCTTTCTCCTAAACTATAAAAATGGAAGAAAAGTGGTAGTAATGTGTGAAAGAGAAAGTGACAGTGTGACAGTCGCCAAGTTTTAAGTAACCCAAAGCACAGCTATAATACTGAGAGGAAATAAATAGATCATTGTACTTCACTGCATGAGGGGAAATCCGAGGCAGCTCATTCATTTTCCTTCCCACAAAGGGCCCTCTCTTAGTCCTTGCTGCTGCTGCTGCTAAGTCGCTTCAGTCGTGTCTGACTCTGTGCGACCCCATAGACGGCAGCCCACCAGGCTCCCCCATCCCTGGGATTCTCCAGGCAAGAACACTGATGTGGGTTGCCTTCTCCTTCTCCCTCTCCTCTCTTAGTCCTTACTAAGCCTCATAAGAAGGAAGAGGTGACCCAAGGTTACTGCTTCTCTAACTGCATTAAAATATCAGTAACTTCAGATATGCAGATGACACCACCCTTATGGCAGAAAGTGAAGAAGAACTAAAGAGCCTCTTGATGAAAGGGAAAAAGGAGAGTGAAAAAGTTGGCTTAAAGCTCAACATTCAGAAAACTAAGATCATGGCCTCCAGTCCCATCACTTCATAACAAATAGATGGGGAAACAGTGGCTGACTTTATTTTGGGGGGCTCCAAAATCACTGCAGATGGTGACTGCAGCCATGAAATTAAAAGACCTTGCTCCTTGAAGGAAAGTTATGACCAAACTGGACAGCATATTAAAAAGCAGAGACACTACTTTGTCAACAAAGGTCCCTCTAGTCAAAGTTATGGTTTTTCCAGTGGTCTTGTATGGATGTGAGAGTTGGACTATAAAGAAAGCTGAGCGCTGAAGAATTGATGCTTTTGAACTGTGGTGTTGAAGAAGACTCTGAAGAGTCCCTTGGACTGCAAGGAGATCTAATCAATCCATCCTAAAGGAAATCAGTCCTGAGTGTTCACTGGAAGGACTGATGTTGAAGCTGAAACTTCAGTACTTTGACCACCTGATGCGAAGAACTGACTCATTGGAAAAGACCTTGATGCTGGGAAAGATTGAGGGCAGGAGGAGAAGGGGACAACAGAAGATGAGATGGTTGGATGGCATCACCGACTCAATGGACCTGAGTTTGGGTAAACTCCGGGAGTTGGTGTTGGACAGGAGGCCTGGCGTGCTGCTGTTCATGGGGTTGCAAAGAGTCAGTCACAACTGAGTGATTGAACTGAACTGCATTAAAAACTCAGCCCTCGTTATTCAGATAAATTAAAAAGTATGATGGAAGTTTTGTATCTACACTGAAATGAGTAATCATGTCACCTACTCCTGAAACTAAAACAATGCATATATGTGTATAAGCCTGTATGTGTGTGTGTGTTATATTCATTTTCCCATCTGAAAATGTTTACCACATATAACTACTGCAAAATTAAATCATATTCTACTACAGGGGCCATGTGGGAGTTTGAGAGGGTACATCTCAGGAACCCTTTGAAATTCAGGTCTTATACCATATGGACAGAGGCTTTATAATAGTCTCTACTGAGGGTTTATTTTGTGAAGACTCCTTTCCTTCAGGTAGAAGAGAAGTGTTCAAATTAATCCCGTCAGTCCAGGGCCCAAACAATTGTTAGAGCTAGTTGTAATTTCTAGAATCACTTCAACTGAACTGTTAGAATTAGAAAGTATCTTAAAAGGCATGTGATTCAACCTCTTTATTTGTACATAAAAAAATACTAAGAAAGAAACAGAAAGAGAGAGAGAATTGTTAACAGAAATGTCCTAAATCTGTTCCTGGTAAAGAGTAAGGGCTAGAGACCATGTCTCCTGGAGGCTGCTTCTGAGTGTTTTCTACCCTTTTAGAAAATCAGTATTTAAATTACGTAATACATTATTTGCCTTTGAACAGTTCTTTGTTGGGGTCTCTTTAAGCAACAGATTACTGCATTTAAAACACAGTTTGATATACACACTTCCTACTCTCACAAGAGCAACATCGTCTGGGCAGTGTGGCTTAGGGTAATGGCTTGAGAACTGAAAGAATCAAGATTTCACCCTGACTTCACCAGTTAATAGCTTGGCCTCGATCTTCAATGTGCTTTGGCCTCGATCTTCATGGACACAAAATTAGGGATCTTTGTAAGACTGCATTTATGTCCATTCCAGTGTGATTTATGTCATTGTCTATCTAAATTTGCAGTCACTATTTGTTAAAGATAAAACCCTAATTAAAAATATCTCAATCAAAACATAAAAGGATATTTGTTAAACCTTCATTGACAATTTTTACATAAAGACCACAATTATTGTAATCATCAAACTTAGTAGAGTTAGTATTTTCAGTCAAACATGATAATTTTAAAACAGTAAGATTCATCTTTTCCAATCATTTTGGTGACATTTCTATGAAATATGGAGGCATTTTCGTCTAATAAAATGTCCATAGACATACACACACACACACACAAATTACCCTTAAATGTTTAGTCTTTATACCTTAGAAAGAATGCAAATACTGAAATATCCTTTTAAATATAAGTTTGCAATGCAAGAATCCCAATTTCTTCAAATGCCTTACTTTAAAGTGTTTTAGATTGTTCATAGTTTAAGTGTTATCTCACTAGGCTTAAGATACCACCTAAAATTTCCATTTCCTTGATGATTTTATGAAATAATTTTTTTTGAATGTCTTAGAAGGGAATACTTTTTGAAATGACTTGAAGTTTTTTACTTGTTTGTTTCATTTACTCAGATTAAATGACAACCCACTCCAGTACTCTTGCCTGGAGAATCCCATGGAGAGAGGAACCTGGTAGGCTACAGTCCATGGGGTCGCAGAGTTGGACACGACTGAGCGACTTCACTTTACTTTGGCTTTTTATTTTTTGTTATGAATATTAATGTAGGCATTTTACAGAAGATTTATACATTACATTTATTCATCATTTACTTTACATAAAATGATCTTGACTTTTCTGCTTGTCCCATGGAAAACAAGCCACAAGCATCACTTCATTTTTTTAACTTCAGAATGACTGCCTGAGATGATCGTAAAGAAGTATTCCTGATAGCTAATGTTGTGCAAGCTGTCTTTGATCAGTGCAGGCCCCGTTGAGTTGTAAATACACCAGTGCTGGGAGAATCAGATTAAATCATGCGTTGTTTAGTCACGTTTCAAGATTTCATTGTTTCAATTAACTCAAAAAGGTGCTGTCACTTAATACAACCCAAATTTCTCTTAAACTAGGGTTCTAAAACTTTTTTAAACTATTACACCACCAGTTAGGACTATTTCGCCAATTTTTACTTTTTCAGGTTTGAATTTTGGATGATTTATTTCAATTTTCATATGTATAAAAAGAAATTACACTACAGAATATACTTTTTCAAACTAAACATGCACTCCATATTCACAGCAGTTGTAATGCAGACATGTAGCAAAATCGCTATTCTGTAATTTACTTTTCCTTGGAGAAGGAAATGGCAACCCACTCCAGTGTTCTTGCCTGGAGAATCCCAGGGACGGGGGAGCCTGGTGGGCTGCCGTCTATGAGGTCACACAGAGTCGGACACGACTGAAGTGACTTAGCAGTAGCAGTAGCAAGTATAAAGAAGCAAACTCTTGTACATTTTTTCCTGCCGTGTGAATGCCAGTATACTTTAGGGAAAAGGCCCTGTTAAAAATCCTTTCTGTTTTCAATCAGACAGTGGCTCTGTGCTCTACCTGGGCCACATTAGGGCATTCAGCACCACACAGAGACTCCCATCTCACCCGTCTGGGTCACACAGGCAGACGTGAGCCACCTCTTTTTACATCGGTGCAGGTTAAAGTACAGCACTCCTGCCGTTGCGACTATTTTCATCACGGTCTGCCAGTCATGCTTCCATGAAGCAACAGAAACAATGAATTTGGGATTTTAAAGTACATGAGTATGTTTAGTTTTTACCAAAAATATATTATCCTTGTATTTCTGTACATTCATTTATGTAAGTTTTTCAAAAGAAAGATTTAATATGTATAATATAAAGTATTTATAAAAGCAAATTCTGCCTAGACAATGCTATTGTTTACTGTTCTTTATGCAATTATATCAGTATACTGAAAATGTAAAAGCAGTACTTTTGCATTTTGTCCATCGCGAATCACTGGTATTTAGTAACACTCTACTAAGCTTCCTGTACAGTAATCAGTGTTTTTAGGTAACAGTTAATCAAAAGATCAAACTTAATCTTTATAGGATTACAGAAATTGCATCAGTTTTATAAATTAGTGATTATAAATACTTTTATTTATTCCAAATTACATTATATTAGACTGGTTAAACAGGGAGCAAAAGGTTTATAACATAAAGCAACAAGAGGCAATGAGGCAGATGAGGGAAACTCGGGAATCACGAGGTAGAAGTTCATTATTAACTGTATAGCTAATAAATATTACGTTGATTTATCAGGGAAAATAATTCTATAATAATGGAAGAAAATCCTGAGCTTGGAAGAGACCAAAACTAAATAACTCCCAATGAAATATTTCTTGGCTACCTAAGAAAGTTTCTAATGAGCCACACACACCCCAAGAGCAGCAATGCCCTGACAAGCCCCTCTTCTGCTATATCGTGCTGTCAGTAAATCCAATATACCCAAGACATTTCCAAGTTTACAAAGAACACTATTGTGTTCTATTAACTTTCTGAGTTTTTCACACCAAGAATTATCATTTTCATTTTGCCTTTCATGCTTTCTCAACCTACTTCTGTGTTAAATTCTATTATTTTTTAAAAATCGTATTAATAACAGCATGATCCGAGAAACCAATTTGTGTCCTCAGAACAAAGTGAGATAGTGTAAACATTATCAGCTGAAGACGAAAGAAACATATTGTAAAATGAAGTTTCAGATTCACGTTTCTGAGATTTATTCTACTTACAATATTAAAAAAAAAATCAGTGGAGAAGGTATCACTAATGTAAATTTTCAGTCCTATATGAAGGCTGCCAAAAATGTAAAAATGTTGGCATCCAACATTGTAATGTTTCATATCACATGACTCAGATGAGTCGTGGGAGGGAGCCTCCTGACGCTACTCCCTCCCTTTCTTCCATGTGGCATCCTACTTTAGTTTTCCAGTTTGGCATTTGGGTTATTGGTGACTTGTGGACGAAGAAACCAGACAGCATTGAAATGATTTGAGGGATCGGCTAAAGGAAAAAAGGATAAATGCATTTTAAAGTGGGCTGGGCTCTCTTAATATATATTGTTGTTTTTCAGTCGTTCAGTTGTGTCTGACTCTTTCTGACCCCAGGGACTGCAGCACACCAGGCCTCCCTGTCCATCACCAACTCCTGGAGCTTGCTCAAACTCATGTCCATTGAGTCGGTGATGCCATCCAACCATCTCATCCTCTGTCGGCCCCTTCTCCTCCCGCCTTCAATGTTTCCCAGCATCAGGGTCAGTTCTTCGCATCAGGTGGCCAAAGGATTGGAGCTTCAGCTTCAGCATCAGTCCTTCCAATGAATATTTAGGACTGATCTCCTTTAGGATGGACTGGTTGGATCTCCTTGCAGTCCAAGCGATTCTCAAGAGTCTTCTCCAACACCACAGTTCAAAAGCATCAATTCTTCGATGCTCAGCCTTCTTTATAGTCCAACTCTCACATCCATACATGACCACTGGAAAAACCATAGCTTTGACTAGATGGACTTTGTCAGCAAAGTAATGTCTCTGCTTTTTAGTGTGCTGTCTAAGTTGTCATAACTTTTCTTCCAAGAAGCAAGCATCTTTTAATTTCATGGCTGCACTCACCATCTGCAGTGATTTGGGGTATATATATATATATATATATGTATTTTAATATATAATGTATATTTAGTTATACATATATTTAAAAATTTTCCACTTTTGTTGATTACCACTTCTGCTCAAATTGAATATTGTGGCTCTGTTGAAAAAAAAAACCTGCTAACTAACCCTTTACTTCTATTGCCAATTACTTTTTTGTGTATATTTGTAATTAAACCCATTCTGGGATTCATGTCAACCTTCCAGCACAGCGATCAATACTAAATTGTAACAAAGGGAAAGGGAAGATCTCCATTGTTAGTAGGTTTTTGCCTGTGCTTGTACAAATAAGATTAGAAGCGGCATGTAGAGTGAGCTGTGAGTACATGACATTTTCCCAATAACCGTTTTTCATTATTTTGAAGTTTGCCTGAAACTCCTGCCGCTCTGGTCCTCTCGGTCTCTCCCACATGTCACTGGGGATTCTGCTTTGGTTCATCTTCAACTCTTTGACACTAAACAAGGACCCCTTGGCACCCACCATCCTAACCACCCCAAAGGTCACTATATTCCCAAAAAACACACAATAACCTCTTTCCAATATGAATACTTAAGTAAAGGATGAATGTACAGGTTAAGACACAATGCCAACTTGCTTGAAACATGAGTTCAGAAATCAATTCAGATAGACAGATGTCCATAAAATAAGACTCCGGCACATAACGCACTGAAAACTGTCTCTATCCTGTTATATTTTTGTTTTATGAGGAGATGTTACCAAGTATTTACATTATTTGGGGAAAAAATAATATTCAGTGAAGGTAATCTAATATCCTGAATTTTCAGAAAGAAAAAGGCTGGTACCATACTCAAGACAGATTTAGTCCCCTTAACCTTTCAAAAAAAAAAGCAAAATGTGCGGTAAAGTAGCTTTACTTGCCAAATAACAGCTGTGTTAAAATACCAACTATGGTTATAGCATAACGCATGAGGTCAGTACTCACTTTACAGTTATCAGAATGCATAGCTCACAATTCAGAAACCTTTTACTATCTATATTACATTATCTTGGGTTAAGAGCGTAATGTCAGCTCCCTGAACTTTCCATTTCATTGCTTTTGTTCGTTTTCATAAGGCTAACCCTTAGAGGTAAGGATGCTTACATCTTGAATTAAAAAATGTATGCTTTTTCCTCAGTACCCAAGATTTATATTCATCAGTGTTAAAGGATTTTGGATGTATAAATCTCTAAGGATCAAGATAAGAACATACACCCAAAAGGGATTTTAAATGTACTCTTTCTATTTACTATTAATGTCTTTGTTACCATGGCTGTGTGATTCGAGTTTGTATGCATACGTATTAGAAAGGAAAAATATTAGCTGTCACATTTCTTTCATTGCTCTTGAAACAAGATAAAAGAAAAAAATTAAATGTGAGACCTGTACCTAGGCAAATATTCCTATATTTTCCTTTTTATCCGTGTGCTGGCTTTTAATTATAGATACCACTGAATCATACTCAAGGCCAGAGATGCACTTCTACGTTCACAGACCTACCAGACATAGAGAATAAGGAGCTGTAGATGTAACAATTCTGAGTTTATCATTCAGTGAACAGTGCTGCTGAATTTAAAGCTTGCCCTGTAGCTTTCCAACTAGGAGCAATATGTTTTGCCTATTTGAAAAAATGGAAAACAATTGCTGACCAATTTATTCAGTTCTATTTCTATAAGAGGGACTTTCAAAAGTCCACAATACATTTGATTTTGCTGCAATTCTTTTTCATGCTGGCAAAATATAATTCTATTTTCAAGCCAAAAGACACTTTTTTCCCCTTTCACTCTTCATAGACTTTCGATATTGTAATAAGGGTTTCAAGACGTAATTGTCTCCCACAGAGCATAAAGTGGCTGTAGTGGACATCATAACACCATTATGATCTACTCACTCGTCCTTGTTTTTTCAGTTATACAAAATAATTTGAGCTGTCCATTTCTTATCATCTGGGTTATTAGATGAAATATAAGATCTATAGTTAAATGAGTTTCAAATAAAGAAAGTATGTTTCATTCAATATTTGGTCCATATGTATACTAAAAAAAAAATATTCATTTATTTCAAATTCAAATTTAACAGGGTTTTCTGGGTTTTTATTTGCTAAACCTCACCACTTTTTTCAATCACCTAAAATTTTTGACATGGAGCAAGATTCTGGGGTCTAGCACATAGTTTATTTTCATTCGGTTTGGTTTTACAAATTTCTGTTGCAGTGTTCTTCAATTTTAATAATGCCGTGCAAAATCAAACACCTAGAAGGACAAAACTGTTTAAATTATCAGAATTTTTTGGCTACCTGAAACAAGGGCAGTTTTTAAGATAATGTCACTTTTCTACTTGAAAAGGACAGTACCATGTGGGAGAAGAGAGAACTCAGGGGACTGATAATGAGATACAGGCCTTTCATTGGTTTGAATATAGCCCTAGGTGGTAGTGACTGAAGGTTTTTGCCATCTGGTACCTGATCAGTAGCTGATGTGAAGCTGTTGATTTCACTTAAAAAAAAAAAAAAAAGTCAAGGCAAATAACAAGTGTTTAAGACGAAGAGTAATTTTACTGTCCACCACAACTCTATAACCTTGACCAGATCATTTCATTTCTCCCTCTGTCTCCGCAAAATAAAAATATAATACTAGTCATAATGTTAATTCATCTTTGTAGTAAAATATCAGCTGGTATTGAAGGAAAATTTAAAGATATATACTTCAGGTAGTAATTGTTTCATTTCAATTGGGAAGTAGCTAGCTGTGCTGTGCTGTGCTGTGCTGTGCTTAGACACTCGGTCATGTCTGACTCTTTACCACCCCATGGACTGTAGCCCACCAGGCTCCTCTGTCCATGGGATTCTCCAGGCCAGAATACTGGAGTGGGTTGCCACTCCCTCCTCTAGGGGATCTTCCTGACCCAGGGATCAAACCCAGGTTTCCTGCATTGCAGGCAGATTCTTTACCAGCTAAGCCACCAGGGAAGCCCAAGAATACTGGAGTGGATAGCTTGTCCTGTCTCCAGGGGATCTTTCCAACCCAGAAATGGAACTGAGGTCCCCTGCATTGCAAGCGAAGCTTTTAACAGCTGAGCTACCTGGGAAGCTCTGGCAAGTAGCTACAGCTTTCTGCTGCTGCTGCTAAGTCGCTTCAGTCATGTTCCACTCTGTGCGACCCCATAGACGGCAGCCCACCAGGCTCCTCTATCCCTGGGATTCTCCAGGCAAGAACACTGGAGTGGGTTGTCATTTCCTTCTCCAATGCATCAAAGTGAAAAGTGAAAGTGATGTCGCTCAGTCATGTCCGACTCTTAGTGACCCCATGGGCTGCAGCCCACCAGCTCCTCCATCCATGGGCTTTTCCAGGCAAGTTGTAGTAAATAGGAAAAGTCTCCTAAGCAGTTTTAAAGAAGTATCTTTTAAGATTTTTTTAAGAGCCTGTAGTACCCCTCAAAGTTGAATGCTAGAAATTATTTGAGATGTTTTAAGGAAGCTACCACGTGAGAAATATGGGAGTATTTTCACCAGTGGGGCCCCAAACACCTACCTTCCCCTCATTTATTTTCTTGTCCCTTCTCCCATTCCCTTGTTTTAAGAGCACTTGCATTCCAGTTACCGTGAAAGACCGGAGCCCTGTGTTTACATAAGAAGACCTGAATTTAAGATCCAGGTCTGCTATTTTTCCATGATGGGCAACCTTGAGAAAATAAACTTTGACTCTGTAAAACTATTAGTATAATTCTTGAATCTATTTGTGGCAAGGTTAATTTTTTTTCCTATCAAAACCTTAAAAGGAACGCCAACCCCATGTCTATTGTTTAAGAAGAGAGATTTGGCAGTATGTGACAAAGGCCTGACAGTTTCTCCATCTCAGGCGGAGCATGGACAGAGAGGCACAATAAAAGTAGAACTAGGAGGTTATACACATGAAACTTACATGTTTTAAACCAATGTGGCTTTAGTAAAACAAAAATAGCAACAAAGCAGCAACTGAAATCAAATGTCCGTAAGGATGCAGAGAAACAAATCTTTGTGTTTGTCCTGAGAATGTAAGATAGGATTCAGAAATTCTATTTCTAGTTATCAGATCAGATCAGATCAGATCAGTCGCTCAGTCGTGTCCGACTCTTTGCAACCCCATGAATCGCAGCACACCAGGCCTCCCCGTCCATCACCAACTCCCGGAGTTCACCCAGATTCACGTCCATCGAGTCAGTGATGCCATCCAGCCATCTCATCCTCTGTCCTCCCCTTCTCCTCCTGCCCCCAATCCCTCCCAGCAGCAGAGTCTTTTCCAATGAGTCAACTCTTTGCATGAGGTGGCCAAAGTACTGGAGTTTCAGCTTTAGCATCATTCCTTCCAAAGAAATCCCAGGGCTGATCTCCTTCAGAATGGACTGGCTGGATCTCCTTTCTAGTTATATGCCCAAATAAATCAAAAACAGAGATTCAGCTACTTGCACAGCAATGCTCATAGCAGCATTATTCACAATAGCCCCAAAGTGGGGGAAAACCCCAAATGTCCATTAACAAATGAATAATTAAACAAATTGTGATAAGCACATACAATGGGAAAATAACCCATCTCAAAAAGGAAGAAAATTCTGACACATGTTACAACATGGATGAACTTTGAAAGCATTAAGCTAAATGAAATAAGCAAGTCAGAAAGGGACAGATACTGTATTATACTGCTTACCTGAGGTACATGCAATAGGCAAGTTCATAGAGACGGAGTGTGCGATAGAGGACGCCAGGGGCTGGCAAGAGAGGCGGTGAGAAGTTATCATTCAAAGAGTAGAGGATTTGTTTGGTAGCTCAGCTGGTAAAGAATCTGTCTGCAATACAGGGCCCCAGTTTGATTCCTGGGTCGGGAAGAACCACTGGAAAAGAGATAGGCTACACACTGCAGTATTCTGGCCTGGAGAATTCCATGGACTGTATAATCCACGGGGTCACAAAGAGTTGGATGGACATGACTGAGCGAATTTCACTTTGTTTGGCACAATGAATAAGTTTTGGAAATGAATATTGCTAGTGGATGTATAACATTGGTAATCTATTCAGTACCAATAAATAGTACACTTAAAATAGTTTTGGTTTTTTGTTTGTTTTTTTCAATTTTGAATTGACTTCTCTAAAGATACTGAAAAGCCAAAAGACAGACTAGGTGCCGTTTGCCTTGCCTCTGAACATGCATAATTTAGGGACCAAATATGAGGACCTCTACAGGAAAAATCAAAGGCATGTCAACTTTGCTTGAAGGGAAAACCCATGCAAACTCCATCTGAATCTACCTTGAAATGCTTATGTGGTAGGTGGGCTTCACAGAAGCTATCCAAATACCTAGAGTTGAGGGAGTACCTGGGAAATACAGCTTTAGCTCTCCAGCCTGTAAGCACCCTTTTAAACAGAGGATTGCACTGATGTTCAGTGAGTCTGTCTGCCACATATTTCAAAGAAGGCATGAAGATAAAAATGGTATTTAAAGAAACTGTTGTGGATATGAATAAAAGGCAACATATGCATTCGAAAAGAAGCAAGCAAGTAGTAAAGAAAAAGATGGCCAAGGACAGCAATCAGGAGAATATCAGCATTTTAAAAGTACAGAGAGAGGAAGGAGGTGAAAGACTGAGATAAATGTAAAGAAACTGGAGGGAGGAAACGAAAAGAAAAAAAAAACAGCAATTAATGCCTTGTGTGTCAAAAGAAGAGACATTTTCAAGAAGAGAATTTTCAAGATGTATGCTGCATCTTAAAAGAATCATTGTATGTGTCTATTAGCATGCTATTAGTGACCTTTGCTAGAAGAGATTCATTAAAGAGGTGAAAGCAGAAAGCAGACAGCAGGAGGTTAAAGAGTAAATTAGAGACGATGATGTACAGACAGCTTAATTCCAGAAAGGAGAAAGATAAAGCGATAGATGTAGGAGAGAAGATAAAAAAGAGACAAGGTCTTTCATGAGTGAAGAAAGTCTTGGCCATATGCTTCTCTGCATATGTGAAAGATGTGGATAAGAGAAAAAATTGAAACATTTTACCAGGTTAACAATAGAATAAATGAAGAAGTCAGATCCTAAAGGCAAGAGAGAATGATCAAGAGTTCCGAAAATGAGTCACTTCTTCCTCTAAAACTAAAACCAAAAAAAAAAAAAAAAGATTCACGTGAGTACGGATTTACCCGGGTTTGAGAATAGGGATGTAATATTGAGGGATTTATCATAACATATTCAGCTAACTGCTAAGGGACAGAGCGTTTACTTAAGTGACTTGAGTGTGTACTCACACTGGAATAATTCTAATGAAATGGAGAGGAGACCCAGAAACATGTAAAGATATTAGCATGGAGCAAAGTGGCCCAGAAAACTGAAGATGGTGAACACGGACCTCTGGTTACCTGGTCTCCATTATGATATGACTTATTCCACGTGCTATAGTGCAGATTGTCAAAACGACCCAAAATTGAGTTAGTGGAGTAATTGTAAAGAAGGTCAAAAGAGTGAGAAAGTGAAGATGTTGGCAGAAAAGCTTTCATTATTTTTTTTTTAATGCAGGATTTCTTGAGAGAATAATACATGTTAGACATGATGCTGAGTATTTTAAAGTTATTATTTCATTTAATCTTGAGTAATATTATTACTCCCATTTAGCGGTAGAGAGAACTGACTTTATTGGATTTTAGAAAGGTGCATTTGTTAGGATGTCATTTTAGCTACTGTAAATGAGTCATCAAGCTAAAAGGAAAAAGGGTCATTTTTCTCTCTGATACAAGATAGTTGAGAAGTTCTCCACAAATTTTCCAAGAGACCAGCTTCCTTCTACCTTGTTACTCTGCCATCTTCAAAATATGGTTTTGGACTCAGGGTGCAAGACCGTTGCTCCTGCTGTCAACATCTTGATCTAATTCCATTTAGCAGGAAGTCGAGAACACAGCTATACGGTTATCTCTGCTGCTGCTGCTGCTAAGTCACTTCATTCGTGTCCGACTCTGTGTGACCCCATAGATGGCAGCCCACCAGGCTCCCCCGTCCCTGGGATTCTCCAGGCAAGAACGCTGGAAAAAAGAAAAGCTGGAAAATTCTAGTCTAGCTGGGTAGCCCAACTAAAACTGAGGAATTCTATCACTAAAAACAGAAAGTTAGCAAGTGGTTTGTACAGGAAAGTATGACTGAAAACATTTTTGAGGAAACGTAGGTTAGAATAAAATACTGAACATTTTTCACTTCCTTCCTAATTCCTATGATTTTATAGAACTTACTGGAGAAGGAACTGGCACCCCACTCCAGTACTCTTGCCTGGAAAATCCCATGGACGGAGGAGCCTGGTAGGCTGCAGTCCATGGGGGTCGCTAAGAGTAGGACACGACTGAGCGACTTCACTTTTGCTTTTCACTTTGATGCATTGGAGAAGGAAATGGCAACCCACTCCAGTGTTCTTGCTTGAAGAATCCCAGGGATGGCGAAGCCTGGTGGGCTGCCATTTATGGGGTCACACAGAGTCCGACATGACTGAAGCGACTTAGCAGCAGCAGTATAGAACTTACAATAGCATCAGTGCCTCTTAAATTTTTTGAGGATGGGGTAACATCTGCAGAATAAAGAAACTGACTGAGCCCCAAGTTTATGCCACAACCAACTGTGTGAGACCCTTAGTCCTCTATTGAATATTTTTACTTTTTGTTTTTGGTAAATTGCAATTAATGTAAGCCAAAAATATGAAAAGGTCACCCACTTTTCCAACTTCGTTGTAAATATTTTCTGCATGCCCCCATTCTCTTTCTTCCTACCCCACCCGGTGAGAGAGTGAGCGGAGAGAGAAAGAGAGAGAGGGAAAGGAAAGACAGACAGATGGGGACTATCGTTGGCTTTGTCTCTGCTTGGGCAGGCAGCGGGGAGTCCCCGACTTTCAGCTGGTTCGTATTCCAGAGCCGTCCCACTTTCCTCAAGAAAATTTCCAGCACCCAATATTCTTACAGTCAGGAAGCTGCTCTGGATATCTTTAGGACCACATTTATTTTATTTCCAGTGTCATCTTCAACCCCAGCTGATTCTGCTGCAGCATCGCTGTTATGCCGACAGCCTGGCCTGTTTTCACGTTCCTTGTCCCTCATCCCTTACAAACTCCTCTGCATCCATCCGTCATCTATTTTTTTAATCAGCTCTACGTGCACATATCTAGATAGCCTATCTGTGTCTTTTGGATCCTGGAGGGCCAAAGGAATGGAGACTTTTCTCACTAGTATCACTAGGAGAGGGAATATTACCTTTCCTTCCACTGGCATTGTTTCCGTTACTTCAGAGAAGCTTTCCATTTCATTTAAGATTAAAGAATGAGCATTGAAAACTAAGTCTGTGATAATAGATTTGCTTCATCTTTATCATTTTTCCTTTCTATTATCTGACAGATTGCACCTATACCAGATAAAGTATATAAACATTCTATATTATGTAACTTTGATGGTCAGTGATAACTTAATAGAGCAAGTCATTCCTTTTTTTCTCCTTCTAATGGTCATCAGGGAAGAATACTGCCTCTACCCAACCTAACACCGCTGATGTCCAGGATCTGCCTGCCTGCCCGATGGCACATTAAATTATGCTCTGCCAGGTCTGGATTTGCTATAAACTTTCTGACACTTCTCCTCATAGCATGACCGCATACCCACCTAGATAACAGTTTTTATCTAATTGAGAAGGAGAACTAGATGTTCAAAAAAAATCACAATCCTAAAAAGAATTTTAATTCAACCAGAAGGTACCTGTGTTCATATAATTCAAAACATCAGTGAAAAGACTTGGTACCCAGCAGAACCTCTCATTAAGGGGAGTTTCAAAGCCTGAAAAGTCAGTGCCTGTCATATCATTTCTCTTTAAACATGAACTCCTGACAAATCTTGTTTGTTCAGTCTCTTAAGGTATACACGAAGTATAATGAAATAATAAAATTAGCAGTAGCAACATTGGTAAGTAATACATATAGTATTTCTACCTGTCAGGCATTTCACATATTATGAGTCTCTTACTGTAAATATGAGGAAACTGAGACACAGAAAAATTAAGTAACTAGCTAAGGTTATGCTTAAACGGCTAGTGGTGGAGCTGTAAATCAAAATCAAAATTTGACTCCAGAGTTTGTACCGTTAACCACTGTGCTGTAGAGATGCACAAGGATAGATATTTTGAACATATTAATCATCTTTCCTTTGTGATTAGCTAGCTGTTAAGAAAAATGTGGTCAGATAGATGTAAGAAAGCGATTTGAGATGATCATCCGTTCTGTGTAGACGGCAAGGAAGACAAACAGGAGTGCAAAGCCAGTCACCACGAGGGAAACTGAGCCCTCACCTTAGTATTCAACACCATCTGTCTCCCAATAAATTGGTGATCACTTTTAAGCATATTGACTATATAAATACTGTATTTTTAAAATAATTTTCAACACATGCATTTTATAATGATAATAAAATTCCTCATATTTATGGTGCTCTTGTTAGGTCAATTATATTTCTGTTGCTTGCAACACCTTCCAGTTTAGCTCAGGCTGTAAAGTTCTCCAGTGTGCTATTCAGATTCTTTTTAAATCACTAATAAATGATAAATGTTAAAAATGCTCAGCCCTGACGCCACCTCCTGTAGCACCCCCTAAACACCTCTTACAGTTGCATTTCATTGCCACTTTATCCCTATGCTTTATTTATGGTTTTGGAGCTACTTTTGAATCCATATGACTATTTTCACATCAACTCTAAATTTGAATCAATTTAGCAAATAACACTTTTAAAGTGTGTCATCAAGTTTTCCTATAATCAAAACATTGAATATCTTTTGGATTTACTTTAGCCAATATTTATTGGTATATCTTTTTAAATTTATTTATTTTAATTGGAGGCTACTTACTTTACAATATTGTGGTGGTTTTTAAATTAGAAAAAAAAAGACATGAAAAATGTTCAGCCACTCATTCATAATATTTACTGAGTTCCAACCATTTATGTTGAAGCATGGAGCTAGGGGCTAGGAAAAACAATATTGTTATGGTAATATAAAAAATATTGTAATATTTTATACTTGTGTTCAACTATTAGGGTAATATATCCCCCAAATTATGGCTACCACACACTTAAAATTGGCCACATAAAACAGACAGGAAATAAATAGACTCAACAGCAACAGTATAAAATGGGAAAAACAGCTACTCATATGAGTATTTGACACCTAAAATATTAACAACATAAAAAAGGCTGGAATAGAAAAAATATGTGAATTATATGTGATCAAAGTGAACATGATGATAAAAACACGGTAGCAATTTTAGCTACCTTAAACATCAACTACAGTTTCCATATAACCTTTTTCATGTATATTGTAGTTACCGATTCATATGGGATGTGCACGTCAATACTTTTTAAGACTCTAAATTCTTATTTCAGCATGGCTTTCGTGGGCCCACATTTCCTTTCTTTTTTACTATTGGTTTCATTAAAACAAAGTTTTTGAAGATATTTGGGGAATTGCAGTACTTTGCATAGATGATGAGAAAAGGGGGATAATTAGTTGGAAACAAACATATTTAAATCTCAATCCCAACAAAACTCCCATCCATTAAAACCATTATGGTACTGACACTAAATAAGGATATGTACACTTCTAGCTGTTCAGAAAGGCATTTGTATAATTTTAGAGGCCAAAAGCCAATATGCTAGCTAATCATGGAAGTTAAAGCTCAGAATCAATCCCATTATTTAATACTTTCATAATATCCTGTATTCTCCTTTGCAAAGCATACCACTACCATAATGAACATTATCTGTTACATTGTTCCCTTAGTATCTTCTAGCCTTAAGGAAAGCATAAGCTATTTCAGTGCTGCCCCAGGTGTCTAGGAAACCCAGGATCTGAATAGACCACAAAAATGGAAAATGACCCCCAAGGACACAGACCCTCTTTATAACATGGAAAAAAAGTAAGACTTCTCCTTACTTCTGTTAAATATTTGTCCAGAGGCTGAAACCCTCACATACAACACCAGGGAAATATCGGTAAGAAAGATCAACACTGCTCACACCACGCAGCAGGAATGTCCAAACCTTACTTGGCAGGTTCAGGCAGAGGCTTTGGCAGCTGCTTTTCAGTCCAGTCTGTAGATTCAGAGGGTCAGGCAGAGGGTGGAGAAGGCGCCCCCTCAACTCACAGAGTCACAGTGGAAGCAGTGCCATTTAGCAGTAGAGAATTAGAGCTCGGTGTGTTTGCCTGCTCTCAGTTAAAGACAGAAAATGGTATCCGATCAAGTAAACAGCATTCAGATTCTGTCTGGTTGCAAATACTCAGCCTTCAGAGTTTTCTTTTTTATTGCAGGGTGAGAAAGGAAGAAACAAAAGCATTGGGGAAAAAAAGAAATCTCAAAATTTCATTTTTTTACATTGAGGTATAGTTGATTTACAATTTTGTATTGGTTTCAGGTGTACAACAAAGTGATTTGATTATATATATATATATATTAGTCTTAGATTGCTTTCCCTTATATGTTATTACAAGATATTGAATATAGTTCTGTGTTATACAGTAGGTCCCTGTTGCACTTCTATTTTGTATACAGCAATGTGCGTCTGTTAATCCCAAACTTCTAATCCATCCCTCCCCACCGCTCTTTGTTAATCCGCAGTTTGTTTTCTGTATCTGTGAGTCTGTTTCCATTTTATAAATAAGTTTACTTGCGTCACTATTTTTAGATTCACATGTAAGTGGTATCCTACGATACTTGTTTTTCTCTGGTTTACATATTGTGATAATTTTTAAGTCCGTCCCTGTTCCTGTGAAAGGCATTATTTCCTTTGTGTGGCTGAGCAGAGACCCTGAGTGTGTGTCTGTGTGTGTCTGTGAGCTCCACATCCTCCTTATCCACTCATTTGTTGATAGACATTTAGGCTGCTCCCGTCTTGCCCGTTGTAAACAGTGCTGCTATGAGCAGTGGGGCGCACATATCTTTTCAAATTAGAGTTTCTCTCTTTTCCGGATATATACCCAAGAGTGGGATTGCTATATCATATTGTAATTCTCTTTTCAGTTTTTCTTCCTTAATTTCTTAAAAAGTCATTTAGCATTTAGCTATTCATACAGTAATAATCCAAATTTTAATAAATAGGATAGGATTGTGATGTCAACAGTAAAAAGAAATCGGTTGAAAAATTAATATGTTTTATCATATATAATAGGCAAATGTTTAAAATTCTGGTTAAAAGTATAATAAAATTTAAAAAAATGCTAAAACAATTATGGACTGGGGAAAATAATTATAACAAAAATAATTATAGTATGTATGTAATATTACTGAAAAAGTGAAAAAAAAATATTGTATAAACTATGAAATATAAATAGTGAAAATGATATAAAAGTATTTAACTCCAATATAAGCCATAATAAGTTAGCATGTTTTTATCTGTTAAACCCACACTAGTGGTAATTCTGAGTGATGGTCCCTCATATTCTGATGCAGGAGAGTTTATTAAAACATTTCTGGAGAGCAATTTGAGGTTGTGTATCACAAAGTCCTTCAAAAACGATGAGATATCACAGTCTGACCCAATAGTTTCTAAATATAGCAGTGTCTGATACATAGGATGAATGCACTAATGAATGAATAAATGAATTTTTAACCTGAATTTTTCAGTGATCCAATTCACTACAATAAAACCTCCCCAAACCATTAATTAAGCACCTACCTATTCATAATCTGCCACTTCACTAAGAAACTAAATAATTATCTATCAATAGCAATGAATTACCTGGCTGCTGTGAGTAAAAATTTATCCAAATTTCATGATAATATACTTACATGACATCGCTACCAAATTGTTGTTTTGGAAATTGACTTTCAACTTTATTTACTGAAAATGGAGTAGAATCTTTAGAGGTGACAATTTTAAATGTCCATTTTGTTTCACATGTTCTGACTCTAGAAAATTAATTCACTGTTAAGTGGCTTTCTTTTTCAGGGGGAAGAGGTGATAGTATTTTAAGAAACATAGTCTTTCAGTTTATACCCACAAAAATGTTGTGTTCAAGTTCAGTCTTCCAGAGAGCAGGTGTCATGGTTTAACTTGTATTATAGTAAGAAGTTTAGTTAAGAATGACAATTATTTGATGATTAATTTTATTATATTAATTATAAGTTCAAATTCCTATTAGAAATCTTTCCCTATTATACATGCTTTAGGGGAAATTTTTTCTGAATATGGGTGAATGTTACTTCAATGTTATTCAATGAATTGAATAATGTTATTTCTTGTGAGCCATGCCATACAGAAGATTCTTTGCCATACAGCTTCAAAATAAGTTCCCCTTAAGTTCATGAGAAACCCCAACTTCACCTTTCTGGAAGAAATCATTATAGAAATTAAAAAGTTAAACTGATGCTAAAAAGCATGAATGAAGACATTTGGTTAATTTGAGCAGATAATGAATTTTTAATAAGAAATGTTTTGCCTACCCATTATACAAAGTCTTACCTTATCGAAGTTTCTTTGATTAAATGGCAGCCCATAGTATTCAAACTGGTTTCCGGACAGTTTCATTATCATTCCTTAGAACATTAGGGGATGTATTAGATGTATAATTCTTTGACCTTTTGAGTAACATATTGAATTCTACAATGAAACACAGTATAAGCAGCAATAATTTTCTTTCATATTATTTAAATTATATTGCATTTCATTTTTCTCCTTTTATCCTGATGAGCCCTTAGGAAAAAAGATGAACACGCTGTGTACAAAAGCCATGTCAAAAGCATTTCTCTTGAAGATAGAATACTTAGAAGTAAATCTTTAAATATCAGGCCTAAAGAGAGCCAGTAACTATGTATATGTGGCCAAAGAGATAAAAGGATGTGTGTTGGATGTTTAGACACTGCTTCTCCAACTTCTCCCATGGGAAACACCTGGACTCTTGCTTAAAATCTGATTCAGTGAAGTCTCAGATAGGATCCAAAAGGTTCCTCTTCCAACAAGCTCCCAGGTAATGCTAATGCTCTGAATCAACAGATCATATTTTGAGAATGACCATTTTCACTCACCCATTTACTAAATTTCAGCTACATATAAACAGTCTTCAGACAGCACAATAAGCAAAGCTCTCATCAGCGTCCTTGTAAGGAAGAGATGGTTTCCAGATCAGTGCAAAGGTTTTCCCAAGTCCCTGTCGATCCTGGAGAAGCTCACTTTGAATCTTGTTGCAGGTTGTTGTATTTTTTTTTATTTGTTTGTTTGTTTAGCACATTACAGCTCAGAAAGTCTCTCTTCCAGCCTCAATGCATGAACACTGCCACCAAAGTCACTGTTAACAAGCACATATTCAGTGATCCCTGTGTATGGGGAATAATAACCAGAACACAAGCAGAAAAAAGAAGCTGAGAAAAGCTCTGCTCTTGGGTGCCTAATCCAGTTGCAGACATAGGACATAGACAAAAGGGAACAGCTGTAAATGTGAGACCATCAGCTGAAGAGGCATAGAGTACTTGAGGGTCAAGAAGAGAATGATACCTGAGGGAAGATGAAGCTAATAAGGAAGAGTAAAAAGGAAGCAACTGGATATAGATCTTAAAGAAAGAGTGAGACTTGCTGAAAAAATGCATCACTTTCCAAATATGTGTCTCCTTATAATGTATGTGTACTATTGTATTCTGAAAAAGTTTGCACAATTTTGCAAAGAGATGCACCTTCTCAAAAGGTCCTACTTAAATATGGTATTCATTCTCTAACAGGGCAGCTGTAAAAGGAGAGGTAAACTAGACTTCTTATTCAACTGGCACTTTAAAAATTATCAGACCTTTTCACTGGGCCAAAAATGAGTCTCCTTGGAGCATATTGATTGCTAAGTTGCTCCAGTCATGTCCAACTCTGTGCGACTCTGTGGACCGTAGCTCACCAGGCTCCTCTGTCCATGGGATTCTCCAGGCAAGAACACTGGAGTGGGCTGCCATGCCATCCTCCAGGGGATCTTCCCCACTCAGGGACTGAACCTGCATCTCTTACATCTCCCACATTGGCAGGCAGGTTCTTTACCACTGGGGCCATCTGGGAAGCCCCTGGAGCATGTTAGTCTTGCCTTTACGAGGGGAGAGGCAGAGACAGTATTCAAGGCAGACACAGAGATGGCAGTCTGTCAGTCTGCAGAAGGAGCCCAGATCCTTTAGGGAGACGAGGAACCAACAGTGAAAGAGACCAGGACGTGAACCAGCGCAACCTGATAGGAGTTTCCTGGCAGAAAAAGACCCTAAAATACAAAGATCAAAATCTACTCAGAAAACTTGGAATTGGGTCTGGAAACCTCGGCACCTCAGGCTACATAGTAGCTTACTTGTGTGGCTACTGATGGAATTTTTATAGACCTAAACACTCTGGGATAATGGTTTTGCTTAAAGGACAAATGGCTTCATTTAGGAAGATGAAATAATAATAGAAGCTATAATCCTGGCATCAGAGTGAGGTACCACTGTGCCCTGAGCAGCAGCAGAGGGAAGCCATTGTCCCCAGCCCTCTACGTGACCATTCTCCGCTCATTCTGTGTCAGAAACACAGCCTTTGTATTGCTCATGTTCTTACCGTACCGACTTTTAAAAGCAATGTTTTACCCACCCACTTCCAATTAAATATGTTCCTGAAGTTTTTGAACAAATCAGACGTTCAGGGGAAGTCATTAAAATGAAGATAATTGGACTTCCTGCCAGCATGTCATGTATAATTAATTAGAAAAATTACAAGGATAACACAGTTAAATAAGTTTATAGAAATTACAGTTCATTCATCCACAAACATATAGAGTGACAGGCTCAGTGCTAAGTACAAAGATGAAGAGGAGAATAAGAGAAACAAAGGCCCTATTTGGACAGAGTTTGCTGTTGCGAGAACCAGTCTATGAGGCTGATCCCAGAAGAGCTCCAGAGACCTTATGGCCACCTGGGCTGAGTTGCTCTTGGATTAAAACAAACGTGTTCACCTCCTATTAACATTTAGAACAGTGGAACCCTCAAGCTCTTTATGAGCTTTCTCAATTTAGAGTGTTAGTCGATCAGACATGTCCGACCCTTTGCAATGCATGGACGGTAGCCCACAAGGCTCCTCTGTCCGTGGGATTTCCCAGGCAAGAATACTGGAGTGGGTTGCCATTCCTCCTCCAGGGGATCTTCCCCATCCAGGGACTGAACCCACGTCTCCTATGTCTCCTGCATTGCAGGTGGATTCTTTACTCACTGAGCCACCTGGGAAGCCACAGTTTAGAGCAGATTCTACTAATCTCGAAAAGGTGGTATCCCGTAAAGGAGAGCATAGACCTGCAGTCACTACAAGAGAAGCGAAGGAAGGGGAGTTAAGGTAGACACATGGCAAGCAGTCTTGCAACTGCATGAGATATGTATATAATATAAATATACATAAATGATCCATGTTTAAAGAATCAAGCAAAATCAGCATAACTGTCATTATGAAAACACCAGAGGACAAAGAACACATTGAAAGACCAGTTGGCCTTAGAGCGTTTTTAGCCCTGAGATAAACGATGCATATTAAACTCTTTCACATTTGCTTTTTTTCGTTCTGTGGCTGCTGCCACCACATATCAAACGATTAGTGAACTCAAAGGCAAGTTTCAAAGATATGAAATATTGGCCACGAAAGCACTTAATGACTGGCAGATGCTCAAAACTAATACCACACTTCAAGTTACAATTTAACAAGTTTAAAGCTAAATAAGCACAAATTATCTTCTGGGGGTGGTGTGTCTAAAAACAATTTAAGACATTCAATTTTTCATTTTTGGTGTCTGGTTTATATTTTAAAAAGCATATCAAGTAGCAGCTGATAAGGAGACATGATATGTACTTTGCGTAAAATATTTGTTACATGCCAAGGTTCTACTCACTCTAAGTGACTTTCATAAAGGTATGTGCTGACAGCTGGATATTTATTTTACTATATTCAAACGCAAGATTTTTTCATTCAAGCTAAATACCATAAACCATTCTCCAAAGAATCTAATATATAATCCAAGGAAAGTGGTGGCAGTCAGAATGGAGGGGTGGGGAAAAAATGGAAGAGAAGAAAAGAACATTTATTTAACTCCAAGCTAGGAAAACCATGGTGAAATTCACAGACTCCTATGCTTATTAGCAAGTTACATGAAATGTCACTTATCAGCAACCTTAATAATCAGACCAGCTATGATAAGAATTCATTTCCATTGCCAGTAATCCCAACCAACATACTAGCTCCTTTCATTAAGTGACACATTCTAATCATCGCCTCAGAGAAGACTTGCAGAACATAGATACAAGGCTAAGCATCTCTTCCTGGCCTCCAAGATACTTTGTTTACATTGAGAGTGAACTCAGTGTCAGTACACTGAGTTATTGCAATAACACTAAGTTATTGTTTATTGACTTTGAATCTTGCACATTCTGCACAGATACAATGGTCAGCAGTGAGCAATCCAGCTGACGGATTATGAACTCAGTTTTTGAAGATTAGCTCTAATTTACGTTGTCGGATTGGTTCAAAATTGGGAAAGGAGTACGTCAAGGCTGTATATTGTCACCCTGCTTATTTAACTTCTATGCAGAGTACATCATGAGAAATGCCAGGCTGGATGAAGCACAAGCTGGAATCAAGATTGCCAGGAGAAATATCAGTAACCTCAGATATGCAGATGACACCACCCTTATGGCAGAAAGCGAAGAGGAACTAAAGAGCCTCTTGATGAAAATTAAAGAATGAGAGTAAAAAAGATGGCTTAAAACAATGTTCAAAAAAATGAAGATCATGGCATCTGGTCCCAAGACTTCATGACAAATAGATGGGGAAAAATGAAAACAGTGAGAGACTTTATTTTCTTGGGCTCCAAAATCATTGTGAGTGGTGACTACAGCCATGAAATTAAAAGATCCTTGCTCTTTGGAAGAAAAGCTATGACAAACATAGACAGCATATTAAAAAGCAGAGATATTCCTTTGCCAACAAAGGTCCATCTAGTCAAAGCTATGGTTTTTCCAGTAGTCCTGTGTGGATGTGAGAGTTAGACCATAAAGAAAGCTGAGCACTGAAGAATTGATGCTTTTGATTTGTGGTATTGGAGAAGACTCTTGAGAGTCCCTTGGACTCTTAGGAGATCAAACCAGTTAATTCCAAAGGAAATCAATCCTGAATATTCAGTGGAAGGACTGAAGCTGAAACTCCAATGTTTTGTCCACCTGACTGTAAAGAACTGACTCATTTGAAAAAACCCTGATGCTGGAAAGATTGAAGGCAGGAGAAGGGGACAACAGACGAAGAGATGGTTGGATGATGTCACCAATTCAATGAACATGAGTTAGAGCAAGTTTTAGGAGTTGGTGAAGGACAGGGAAGCCTGGCGTGCTGCAGTCCATGGGGTCTGAAAGATTTGGACATGACAGGGCATCTGAACAATAGCAATGTTGTCCTGGGCAAAGCTATTGTCATTGGTATTTCCACTCTTTTGGGTCCCATTTGCCCCCTTTGACACAAACAAGCCTAGTTCATCTAGTACTATAAGTTGCTTATATTACTCAAGCCTTCTACAATAGCCAAGAGAATAAGGTGTGTATTGGTTAAGAGCATATACTTTTCAGCTGAACTTCACTGTGTTTAGTGTTCAAATTTGAACAGTGTTCAAATTTGAACTGTGTTCAAATCCTGGCTAAGTGATCTTGTGTGACATTTAGTAGGTCAGTTAATGCGTGCATGCCTTGATAGCTCAGTTGGAATAAAAGGAATAACTGTATCTTATAGGGCTGAAATGTGGGTTAAATGGGATGAAACATGTGAAGCATTTAGCACAGCGCTTGGTACATAGTAAATACCCGAAAAATGGTAACAACCTTTACTAAACCATGTTCTAAGCAGACCGATGCCTCTAACAAAGTTTTAATTTTTTTACAGTCCCTTAACTTTCATTCTAGCCTAAGTTTTATGCTACTTTCCCCCAATTCTGTTCTCTATTGACAAGAAAAAAAAATATTTTTGGCTGATGATCAGAAAGAATGTCAAACTCTTTTGGTAGGCAATTTAGCAGTTGGAATCAAAATACTTTGCAATGTACATAACTTTGGATTCAGCAAGTTCATTGCTAGGAAATAAGCACAGGGGTCTATAAAGATTTTCTGCGGGAACGCTTGTTTAAACATACTTATAATAGTAAACCTCTAGAAACAACTAAATGTCCAGCAGTGCGTGCTACTTCAAATAAAAATGAAATACACAATGGCATAATCAGCGGCCACTAAAATGATATAAAGAAGAATTATAAAGTGACATGGAAAGGTGATCAGTAAATAAACAGCAAAATGGGACAACCGTGATTCCAATATTTTAAATAAGATAATAGGATGTGCACAAATATATTGAGCACAGAACAGGATTTATCTGGTTAAAGGATTTTTGGAAGTTCTGTGTGAAACGAGCATGTATTAATATTTGGGTTTCCCTGGTGGCTCAGTGATAAAGAATCTGCCTGCAATGCAGGGGTTACAAGAGAAGCAGGTTCAATCCCTGGTCGGGAAGATGCCCTGGAGGAGGGCACGGCAACCCAGTCCATTGCCTGGAGAATTCCATGGACAGAGGAGCCTGGCGGACGACGGGCCACGGGGTCGCAAAGAGTCAGACATGACCGAAGCGACTTAGTACATACACACAGTGAATTTTTAAAGTTGCAAGTTCTCCAGAAAGTCCTTGCCAAGCGTGGACCTAGCAGAGGTGTTATCAGGCCACTGAAAGAAAGATACCGTTTCGTTTTGCTGCCCAAACTATATCACCCCAAATCTTCAGCAGCAGTTCCCAATCTAGCTCATCACTAGATGAATCCTGTTGTCATCTTAAGTTAGATGAATCCTATCTGTATAAAATAGATATTCTGGCAAACTTAACAAATGTTTTCAGTTCAGTTCAGCTCAGTCGCACAGTCGTGTCCGACTCTGCGACCCCATGGACTGAAGCACGCCAGGCTTCCCTGTCCATTCATGAAAAAACTTGCTGTATATCTTTAACTTCACACATTTATTCTAACCACTATCTTAAACTCATTTGTATTTAAATACTCCTGTTATATTATTTAATCAAAGTTTAATGTTACCATACAGAGAATTTTTTGAGAAATCTACTGCAGCCAAGTTATAAAGCATATGAATGACCATAATAGTTGCCCACTCTGGAGGGTTTCATATAATATCAAACACTGTCTTTCATCTCACCTTACCTTTTCACTGGGATATCTCTAATTGCGGCAAAGTTCCATGGGGGAAGAGAAGGATTAAGGCTTTGAAGGTCGTCACTACTTTAAAATGTCAGTATCTCATGTACACACACACACACACCCCATAAATAAGTGTATGAATATTCAACCAAGTTTAAAATCCTTCACAATGAGAACTTCCTTAGTGTTCCATTTGAAATTAACTTTGTTTCAAAATACTTTTTGAAATGTGTTTCATTTCTTAGCTTTGTTTTCTTATACTAGCCCTACTTGGTTAATGTGCTAAATGTATGGTCAGTTTACCCATGGCATAAATCCATCACAAGGCAGCCTGAATAATAAAGTAATAGTGAATGCAGAATCATTATTTTTGAAGGCAGATCTCTTAGGGCTCTGAAGGCTCTATTTCAAAGTTTGGATTTTTTTTTTTTTCTAAGTGTGATATGAATCCATTGCAGACTGTGGGGTTAAATTAGATCATGTGTTCAAGGTATCTATCTTGCCTCATGCCTAAAATGCCAAAAGTCTACGGTCTTAATTACATGCTTAATACTCGATATAAAGAGATTTACATATTAATCTGACTCCAGTCTGGCCAGAAGATAATTACTGCAGGTCATCTGAACCAAGAACCTCCAGACCCAAGAGAAAGCCCTTGGTGGCCTCTGAGCCACACAACACACAGCTAGAATGACCAGTTGCTTTCCTAACAGCAGTAAGACGTGGGGTAGTCATTTATCTGAAGATTCAGAGGTTGAGTTCAGGAAACCTGTCTATTTACGAAAGGTTTTTTCCCAATCCTAGTACAAGCAAAAGTAAATTCCATAATATGAACGTCTGCTCCCTCAACATGAAGAGCTCCACAGGATCAAATAAAAAGTGTTCTCTCTACTCAGTTTTTTTTTTTTTTTTTTTTTTAACACAAAGTGCCTTGGTTTTTAACACAAAGACCGGTGTTACTGCTACTGCAAAGTTAAATTGCATTCCCATTTAACAAAAATGTGCCTTATTAAAAAGCAAAAGAATGGCTATTTAGAGTTATGCCAGCTACTGATGAAAAAGAAATTGTGAGCCCAGGGCAATCTGAGCCTGCTGCGCACCAAGTCTCCACAGAAGCAAACTCCTCTGAAAGAGCCCCAGGCCTTCTGGACTGGTGACGCTCTGCACGTGAGCCACCGAGCCAAGGGCTGGAGCGGGGAGGGTGGTAGAATATGCCACGTGGGTAGCAGACACAGCCCCGTGTTTTCTCCAAAGCCAAACCTGTGAAACTCAGAAAGAAAAGGCAGCTCTGCATTGCAGTACTTAAAGTATACATACAGCATTTTAATTTAAAAGTTATATGGAATTTGACCAGCATATAAAGTAGAATCTGACGGCATTTCTCTCTAGAGGTTACAGAAGAGTGTGGCCTCGGGAACAATCTGACAGCTAACACCTAGCCCTTTGTATAATATATGAACCAGGGCTCTGGATTACCAGTAGTTAGCAATGTCTAAATACAATCGATTCCTGTTAGTCTAAAGAATAAGCTCCAGTGTTAGAGAAATGTAAGCGTTAAAGCTATCCAAAGACAAGCATAATGTAATATACAGATGAGAAGGTAATGTAGATAGATACTATAAGTATGGCATTCATCATATTAAGTCTAAAACACAGGTTTAAGATTAGCCCATATTTTATAATACCATTTTTATAAAGTATATTTAATATAGACTGGAATGAAGGCAACTCTGCAAGGATACACATTAAACTGTTAACTGCTCTTTTCTGTTAGGAATGGCATATCTTAGTTTCTTCTTTTTTTTCTATTATGTGTGATTTTTGCAATGATATAATATGTCCACATATTTATATGATATAGATAAAACCACAAACTTTCCCTAACAGGATAAAGACTAGCCTGAACCATCCAAGAATTTTGGAAACTGGAATTCCCAGAACAAAGAGATTCACAATAGATTGAAATGCTCAGTTGCTGCATGAAAACATCTTCAGAATCCGTTAAAGGCCATGCTGAATGCAGACACCTCCGCTTCTTATTCCTGTGCTGAGCCTAGCACTGGAGAGGGCTTGCTCGGGGGAGAGGAGTGTGCTGGACAGCATGCTCTTCTGACCATCTTTCGGGAAATGCTGTTCACTGACAATTCTGGAAACACATGGCGTCTAAGCCCAGGCGAGAGATCTGGATCAAGGCCAGCGCATCCTTCTTCCCCTGATATCCGGGGAACGCTAAATTAATACTTGCTGAATGACTGGCTATTTAACCAAGATGTAATTGGAGAAACCTTAGACATTGCAACAGATGTACCTTTCCCGCAGGATGCCTTAGAGAGCTCTGTGATTTCACGGGCACCTGCTCATGCATGGCGCAGTCACGCGCTCTGCACCTGCGCACAGGCTTCGCTCCGAGTGGCTCATGTCAGTCTGGTATCGGTGAGACACTGCAGTTACCCCGCGTCGTTTAGAACCCCACCTCTGAGTAATGCTTACCCACACAAGCTGCGTTAATCCAAATTTCTTGCACGCATTGTTCGAACACATTTATTTCTCCCCAAAACAGATTTCTGTTGCAGTAGAGTGAGAAGCCCCCTTTCAAGATTTTCAGAAAGATACTGCAAATGTACAGCCGTATTATGGCATTACGATATACCTCTTAGAATACCAACTTTGCTATTTTTTACTTATACAAATTTCTTGCCCTATAAATATAAAAAATACAAAATTAATTTAAAAAATAAAGCAATATAGAAGTGTATAAAGAGTAAAGTGTCCCCTCCTTTCCCCAGGACTGCCATGACCCTATAAAGTGCCTTTGTGTGAATTTAAAATAGGCACCCCTTTTCTCAAGACAAAAAGCAAACTTTTAAATTAGTGCTTTTTCATACACCTTGAACAGCACACATGTTTAGGTGATGCCCATGTGGGGTTTGGACAAGGAGTGTCTGTGCCAACATCCGTGTAGGTAAGGACGTGTGTGTGTGCTATCCCGAGTATGGGAACACTCATACCAGGCTGGCTCTCCTCCACAACTCAAGCACGTGAGCAAAACACCCAGAATCTCCAGACAGCATCCTCCATGGATGCCCGTACACTCTCCTCTAAGTTAAACTTGTGTACAGTCTTGCTGATGGCCGCACAGATACAGCCCCCTCACAACTTGAACAAATTCACGCATTCACACGGGACATATCCAGTCTTCTTGGTCTCCCCCCCAATCCCGTTCACCAGAGATGACAACACTCTACATGTGGCAAAAGTCATTTTTAATTTGGAAATTAATGAGAGAACCCGTTAGAGACTCTCTTTTGTATATGTAAAGTTCCTCTGGGCCTACATTAAGGAAGGGTGTATTCTCTACTGCCATCTCTTTGAAAGTTTAAATGCCACGGTACAGTTTCAAGTGGCAGATGTTAATACAGCTTGTACTTTCCCAACTTACACTTGAAAGCCCTCTTGCAAACTCAAGGGAAACTTTTCCATTCTATATTCAAATGGCAATAGGGAGACTTTGTAATACATGTCTGTATCAAATTTGGTGTGAAAATGTGTTTTATGGAACTTGTGAAAACTCACATTTGAGGCATCTTTCTAAATAGGACCATGCAGAGCACATTTTATACCCACCAGGTTCTTAGACTTGATCTCTCTAAATGACAGCATATGGATTTCAGATCAAATTAAATAAAATTCTTAGGGTCTTCTTTTCATGCATTCTAAGATACTGTTTTCAATAGGAGTACAAGAGCTTAACACTGCATTTTTATATGAATAAAACAATCTCTGTATGAATAAAACAGATAATAAATGTTTTGCTTTAACACTCTTTCCACTAAAACATCAGAACTAGTTTCAGATACATTTGACATATGTAAAGAATTATGGTGATACATTCTTTAAAATGTACCTCTCTATGTACTGAGTATGAAATCCAAGAATTTTTATTTCTCTTTTGTTTTCTTGAAATAACCTAGCTATCATCAACAGAAAAAGTCTTTGTTAAAACTCTGCAGAAATATAATAAACAGCTGCTGCTGCTGCTAAGTCACTTTAGTAGTGTCTGACTCTGTGTGACCTCATAGACGGCAGCCCACTAGGCTCCTCTGTCCCTGGGATTCTCCAGGCAAGAACACTGGAGTGGGTTGCCATTTCCTTCTCCAATGCATGAGAGTGAAAAGTGCAAGTGAAGTCGCTCAGTCATATCTGACCCTCAGCGACCCCATGGACTGCAGCCTTCCAGGCTCCTCCTTCCATGGGATTTTCCAGGCAAGAGTACTGGAGTAGGGTGCCATTGCCTTCTCCAATAACAAACAGAAACCCATGCGATTAATTTTAAAGAAAGAAAAAAAAAAACTGGATTTTTTTTCTAGTCACTTGTTCGAGCCAGGATTGATCTTAGATGAAGTTCTCAAGGAGTCCTTTTTCGCCCATGGCCTCCTCACTAACTCCCCACATCATCCTTTCCATGGTTTTCCTTCTCCCCTTCCTGTTCCCTGAACCCTTCAGCTCACCCTGCTTTGCTCAGACATTGCTCCCTCTTATTTCCTGAAGCTCTGATTTCCGCCAGCTAATCTGATAAACTAATGCAGATTGAGACAACCCTAATGAGCCAAAATATATTACTGTTCCAGCAACATTTGATTATATTTATCAGTGGCTAGAAATGGTTATCACCCCCCCCCCAAAAAAAAAGAGTAGTGTTTGGAATTTGGAGTCTTCCAAAAGTCTATGAAGAGAGTGACTTAGGGTGAGGACTCTTCAGTTTACACTATGCAGACACATGCACAATTTATGCCATCTTCATGGCTGTATCTATATCTTCCAACTCAGCAAAGGCACTGCTACTTAAAAACCACAACTGGGGAGGGAGGAGGGAGGAGGGTTCAGGATGGGGAACACATGTATACCTGTGGCGGATTCATTTTGATATTTGGCAAATCTAATACAGTTATGTAAAGTTTAAAAATAAAATAAAATTAAAAAAAAAAAAAAAAAAAAAAAAAAAAACCACAACTGGTGATTGATCTCCAGACCAAAAGTGAGACTGGGGGACTCAGAGGCATTGGAAATAGGTCTGGCAGACACGACTAGGGAAAGAAGGCTCGTTTTCACAGGCGGGCCTGCTGCTCCAATTTTGGCTAGTAACTGAAATAGATTGGACTCTTTTTCTAATTCCTATGTTAAATTCATAGAAATTTGGCAACTGCAGTCTGAGTGCTGAAGAAGCAATTTACTAAACCATGCCCCAGCAGCCTGGAAGCATGGATGTTTCTCCCAAAGCCCCAAATTTGCATCTCAGTATTTCTTGATTCAGTATCTCTTGTTAAATAGAGGTGATGGAAATGCCAGTTTCTCTTGGAATCCTAATATCAGTATTTCCTATTTCGTTTCAATTATTGTTTGAATGAATTTTCAATTCATTTCAAAATTTGAGTACCAAATCTTAGAATTCAGTAATGGCAGTGGTAGGTAAGGTTGAAATGAAAATTCAAATGTCAGGCTCTGTATATCCACATTCTTAGTAAAAGTCTTTTTCTTTATTTACCTACACATTTATAACTAAAACCTAAATTATGACCCCTGTATTATCCAGTCAGTGCATGGGGTAGAATTCAAGGGAGCAAAATTCAGCTATTAAATAATTTAAAAGGAAATCCAATATTTATTTCAGGTTTTAAAAGAACATTAAGGGGGATCCAGTTTTAACTTATGGAAACATTTTGTTCCAAGGCCCGTTTCTTTGTCTTGGAACCGTCGCCTTACAAACCCCGGGATTTTTGCACACCTGGCATTCTGTTGTCTCGCAGGTCCCCTCTCCTTGCTCTCCATCATAACACCTTCCTTCCCGGATTAGTGCCCCCAGATTCTAGGTCACATCTCGACTCTGGTTTCCCCTTCCCCTGATTGTGCAGAAAAAATATTCAGAAACAAGGGTGGCAGAGGGTGGATGTACTCAGAGTCTAAAAAACGATTGTTGTTATTGTCCAGTCGCTCAGTTGAGTCCCACGCTTTGAGACCCCATGGACTGCAGCACACCAGGCCTTCCCATCCATCATCAACTCCCAGGGTTTGCTCAAGCTCATGTCCATCGAGTTGGTGATGCCATCCAACTGTCTCATCCTCTGCTGCCCCCTTCTCCTCCTGCCGTCAATCTTTCCCAGCATCAGGGTCTTTTCAAATCAGTCAGTTCTTCACATTAGGTGGCCAAAGTATTGGAGTTTCAGCTTCAGCATCAGTCCTTCCAATGAATATTCAGGGTTGATTGCCTTTAGGATGGACTGGTTTGGGACACATATATCCTTTCTTTTGTTCTTAAAATGCATAAACTCAGTGCAATCAAAGAAACAAAGTCTCTAAGGGCAGAAATTCAGGTCAATCTCTGTCTTTAAACTTACTCATTATACCTCAGCCATTTGCTCCTAAATAAGTCATCATGGTTGTATTACTATTTCCACTTACCCAGCACTTTTCACTTTACAGAGTCCTTTCTCATCTCTGATTCAGTTATACTGCAAATAGCAAAAGCGGATGTTGTCACCTGTGAAAGACCAGACAACACCTGCACAGAGAGCTCCTACGACATTTAAGCAGATACAGACATGGAATTCGTATCCTGCCCAACGGGATTGTCCCTTTCCACTTACCTCTTATCCAGAAGTTCCTTCTGTTAATTTTCATGCAAGGTTAATTATACCCCACTCATCATCAAGAAGAGATGGTGAAAGGAGCAAAGAGATACCAAAGGCCATCGTGATCAAAAACGTTAACTTTTCTTGCTAGAAAGAAACAAAGACTACTCAGAAATACCATAGACATAAACACACACCAAGAGTGGACTTTAAGTAAATAAGCAAAATCTGAGAATGTTTTTAATCAGAAGAGCCAAATTGTGCATGGCATACCAAAGATGAGCATCAGTTCCACAACAAAGCAAGAAGAAAAATAAGGACTAGAGTAGAGGAGAGTGTTTGGCTAAGCCGCTGATGGCTCGTGGTTTTCCACCGATCCGTAATGGAGAAAGCATAGACATCGTCAGAACTTGAGTATATTGATTTAAAACAAGTAACTGCAAAGGCAACTGGAGTCATCTGCTTTTATTCTACAGTGTGAGTTCAGCCTTGCTATTTAATGCTTCTCTTATCATCATAAAGCCCTGAACCAATGAATCTTTTAAGTTTTGTTTACAGTACAGTATCTAAACCAGATGGACTCCTCTTTATTAACCATTTGTTTATTTACCTTGGACAAGCCAAAAAAGTATCACCCTTTACAGAATACTGCTTTCATGGTCTTTATTCCTGTTTGAGTTTGCTGCATGTGGCAGAGTTGTGACTACAAAGGGAATTTATTCAACAAACACTTAATGAAAATGCCAGGCCTTATGCTCTGTACCAGGGATACAGACATGACTCCTTGCAGGGCTTACTGATTTTACAGATAGACCTGTATGCAGATGATACATGGTGCAAATTCTAAATCTATTACCAAACTATAAAGGCAAAGCCATGGAGTGGACAGAGTGGCCGGTGACAGAGTGTGGTGGGAAGATATTATAAAAGTCTGAATAAAGAAACAGCATCACCCTGCTTCCTTTTATCCACAGCACTTAGCATCAGTTTAAATTATTTTGTTCGTTTTTAAGAATAATTTGTCATCAGTTTTTCAGCCCTAGATTTTAAGGTCCACGAGTTAGAAATGTTTCCCCTCTGCATGTATCCCCAGTGCCTAAAACAATGTCCAGCACATAGAAGGAGCTTGCTATATGTTGAACAGTGTCACACCATATATACATATACATACACACAAATATATATGCATTGTTTCCAGCCCCCAGTACTCAGCATCTGCTCTTATTTGAGAAAGGATCTTTACAGAGCTAATCAAGTTAAAGTGATGTCATTAGAGCAAACCAAATGATAATTCAATGACCTAATCTAATATGACGGGTGTCCTTATAAAGAATGGAAATTTGGACACAGAGGAAATATGATCTGAAGAGACACAAGGAGAATACAGCCATCACGGGTCTCAGAAGGAACCAAGTCCACTAGCACCCGGATTTCAGAGCTCGAGACCCCAGAACCACCAGAGGATGAATTTCTGTTGCTTAAACCCCCCTGCCGTGTGTGGTACCTCATGACAGCAGCCCTCGTGAACCAACACAGACCTGAAGGTGTGCCTATGCAAGGAAGGAAGGAAGGAGATCAGCTATATCAGAGGAAATAGAGGAAATGGTAGAGACAAAAAAATAGTTTTGACCGGACTTTGTCATGAATTGGGTCTGGGAAGTAGGGAGGGTAAGGAATCAAGGCCAATTTAATGCTAATTACTATAGGAAAGATTAAGAATACAGAAGAGAAATAAGGCACATTTGTATATGTGCATAGGAGGTAGGGCTTCCCAGGTGGTACTAGTGGCAAAGAATCCGCCTGTGGATTCAGGAGACGTAGGAGGTACAGGTTAGATCCCTGAGTCCATAGAGGACTCATCCCTGCCATGATAATTATACCCAACTCATCACCAAGAAGAGGAGGAGGAGGTGGGCATGGCAACCCACTCAGTATTCTTGCCTGGAGAATCCCATGGACAGAGGAGCTTGGTGGGCCATGGTCCATAGGATCACAAAGAATTGGACAGGACTAAAGCAATTCAGGACACAGGCAGGCATGTAGGAAGGCAGCGAGGTTCAATGCAGGAGAGTTTAGTTTTAGGTAAGCATCCACAATACCCGTGTGAATATTGCCAGCAAACAATGGGGAATATGAGCCTGGAACCAGGAGAATCAGAAATGTATATATGGGAGTCCTTCAGAACCGTAAATGTTGCTTGACATCATAAGTGCCGATGAGAGCTTCTAAGGAGAACATACCAGTTGTGGGCAGAAATTGATCAAAGGTGAATCTTTCTAGAGAAAAAAAAAATTCTCACTTATGTATAATGAATAGGGATAAGATTAATCTAAACAACACAAGGAATAGAGGGAAAATGGGAGAAAATGATTCTGTAAGACTCAAGTGAAGTGTGATTTTCAAGAAATTAGGTCTGTCAATTGTATCAAACCCTGAATTGGAGTTATAAAGGATTGGGAGTGAAAATACCCTTTTATGTTGGACAGTGTGTGGAGTGTTAGAGTCGAAAGCTAGCATAGGGATGACTGAGAAGTAAAGGGATTTGTTAAAAAGAAACCACATTTCTAATATAATGTTATGAGGGTTCTGAATGTTTTGACTGATGATGCCCAGGACCAATGCAACAAAGGATCTAAAACAGCTAAGCAACTCTTAGCTGCAGGGTCCAATCTGAGGGATCCCCCAGAATTTATCCTACATTCATAAATTCCCCGGAATTTATGAACAATTTCAAGATGCTTAGAACACACTTGCTCAAGAAAATGCTTCATCAATTTTAATTCAATGCTAGAAGATGGTTTTTATTAATGGAATTCGAAATTAAATTGTCAGTAATATATGCATTTTGCTACTTTTGGAATAGGAATTTTATTTCTTAAGATGCAGAATCTGATTTATCAGCAAAGTCTTAAAGCATGAGGTCTTTGAGCAGGACATTAGAAAGACAGAATTAAAAAGCTCCTTGATTAAAAAGAGTTTGCAGTACTTTTGGCTGACTTTAGAACAAATCATCTAGTATTAGACAGCATGCTCCATGAAGACAGAAATTTCATCTGCTAGGCACATGATATATTCCCATAACTCGACACAGAGCCAGGTTCAAAATGGGTACAAAATAAATATATAGTTAATATTTATACTGCTTAACTCTGCTACAATGTTAATTTGTATGTGTCTTCTCCTTGGGCCAAACTAAATCTAAATTCTTTTGTTTTGGAAAGAGTAAGACAAAAAGCTTCATATGTGCTATATTAAAATTAATGTGTGTCCAGACTTATCTACGAAAACATCAGAAAGCATAAATGAGTATTTGCAGAAACTTTATTGGCATTACATTCCAGATAAAGTGTGCTAAAGCAGAGCAATGTGAATCTAATTCAATTTTTAAACTTCAAGTTTCAATAAACAACATTAAATGTTACTGCAACAATATCATTCTCAGCACAGTATGACTTCTTACAGCATTGCAGAGAAAGATAACCAAATTTGGGGGCAAAGTAGGTTTGTTCTTATGTTAAGCTTCATAAAACTCACTTCTCTCAACACACTTAAGATGAAGTTGGTTATTTCAACTACCAGGCTTCTTTCCTTCACTTCCAAACTTAGTAGAAAAACTTTAACTCCCAACACCTTTGATCAGTAGGTATCATTTCTACAAAGAGAGAATCTTATGAATATGGAAAAAAATCTACAGAGACATTTAAATTTGTGAAAATGTTCAAATTTCATTCTGTATACCTCTGAAGCATCTTCAAAATTATAGGCCAGGAAAACAGTTCATTTTCACTGATAGTTAAGGGCCTGGATAAAAACTTTGGGTAAGGGGACAAAACAGCTCTGTTTTCTTTACATTAGTTCAGTCCTTCATTGTACGCAGGCAGAAATGCACCAAGATAGTGAGAATTATTTATGAGAAATGATATGTTAAAATTTAAAGCTTCACCTAGGTCTTGGAAATCCTCAAACTCTTCTTAATGCTTTATTTTAAATAAACTAATAGGGCTGCCAAGTCGCTTCAGCCGTGTCCGACTCTGTGCGACCCCATAGACGGCAGCCCACCAGGCTCCCCCGTCCCTGGGATTCTCCAGGCAAGAACACTGGGATGGGTTGCCATAGGACTGCTCCCATCTAAATAAATGCAATGCAAAACTCTTCTCTATTCAGTATGGAAAAGTATAGAGAGAAATATACTACAAATTTAGGTTAGCTTATTTACCCCTTTATTAAACTTACTTTAAATTGAGAAGTATGAATAATTCTCCTGTATGCACACCTTCACACTCATTCATGCTGTCTTTTCTGCGGCATAAACTAGTATTACAGCATTTTCATGAATGGATGCATTAATAATAATGTGGCCATTCATATTCAGACTCCAGCAAACCTCACCTTGAGGGACCCTTTGTCTCACTGACTTGATTCATTATGAGTCTGACTAACAGGATTCCAGTTTCTCAGTATCAGCGTCCTATTTAGTTCTAATTTGTAATATCATAACCTTTGCTTAACCTCTCATTCAGAGAAGTCTTACAGTTCCTTTCCTAGACTGAAAAATTGCATAAATTTTTAAATGTTAATTCAGAGAGAGTAAGAGTTATGTCAAAAACGTCCCTTAGAGCCAAAATTTCTGTGGATCTCAAATACTACCATTATATGACCTAAAAAACTCAAAAAAGTATCAATTTTTCCCCCCTGGCTTAAATATTGCTTGTTCATGAAAGATGTTTTAAAATACCTGGAGGGTCAGAGGTCATTCTCCCCATAGTCTTTTTTATTTTAAAGACAAATGGGAACTTGTCATACAGCTCAGAAAATTCTGCAAATAATTATGGAAATGCCAGTCAAGAAAGCTGCATTTCCTTACTTCTAAAAATGTGGCTTTGATAAGTCAAAAAACTTTTCAACCTGCTTATCTTGTACATTACGCCCACAAAATCCCTGAACTAATCATAGCTTATGAAACCATGTTGTCAAAATAAAAAAAAAATTCTACAGGTATATAAACTTGAGATTAGACTAATTTCAGCAGTCATTCAAAGTAGTCATTTAAATGGAGAATTTAAGATAAATGCTTCCATTATTAGGTAGATATCTTCTTTTAGAAGAGTAGTGTGAGTTTCTTGACAAGCCAAGAGATCAAATTTAAAAGTACTATATATGTGTGAGAGCTTTAGATTTGGCAAGATTGTACACTCAAAAATAAATTGACACTCCCCCTAAAAATGTATTCCAATAAAAATTATATTAAACTTACCAATTTTCATCTTTTATTCTAACGTTTCCTAGAGTAAAAGCCCTTTTGATTCAAAATATGGAGAGGTAATTATTGCTCTTCCTTCCGTTTTGAAAGGTTACTTCTCTGTGTTTCCTTCAGGGTCCTGGATTCTTGCTGAGCTCCTTAGGACTTGCAGACTTGAGGATTTTGGTTTCTAATCTGTATAGCTCGCCCTGTAGTCCACACTGGTTGGCGTTCAGAGTACCATGCTGCTGTGTCGCTTAGAGAGCTGAATGAAAAATAGCATCAACTCCCAAAGTCAAACATTATGATGGCAGCAGAAGATATCACACAAGCTCAGTGTAAACCTTACACACAAGCCAAACCGCTGTCTTCCCAAATGTTGATGCTGACTGACACCTCTTACGAAAGAGCCTCTCCCCTTACAACGGAGAGGAGAAGAATAAGTTCAAAGACCTTGTACTCAGGAAAATTTCTTAGTCCTAGAAGAAGGACTGATTAGAAAATAATAAGGTAGTATCGTAATTGTACAGGATGGTTGCAAAAGAATCATGAAAGTTCCCTGTGGATTCCATCAAGTAGGACTTCAAGGTTTAAAGGGAAGTTAGCCCAGAGTGGCTGATTAATACTCTTTCAATCAGATGGCTTTAAAAATGAAATTAAACAATAGTTAGTGTAACATTATCATCTAAACTAACGGTGGCAGTTAGAGAGCAGGTCCTTGACAAAGACAAATGCAGTATCATTAACGTACTATTGTCTATGGACTTTGTACAGGGCCCATTTTATAAAGGAAGGACTAGAGAGTCAGACACATTCAAGAACACACAGCTATAAATTGCCAACGAACCCCAGTTCTTTTGACAGTAAGTCCATCTTTATTGACAATTGACCACTTGTACTCATTGAGTTTCATGAATTCAGAAACTTTCAAGAAATATTTTGGAGGCCACTATAGGATTGCTAAAGTTTTATTTTGCAAAACACATCAAAACAAAAACAAACCCACATAACAATAATCATCAGTTCACATAAGAAGGGGCATTTTATTCTTTAAACTGGAAAAAAAATGTTGAGAAAATTCATTATTTCCTTTTATTTTCTTTTCATTTCACCATACATGGGTGGAAAATTTATATTGAAATGGTGGTAGAGACCCCTGTTTAGAAACCCTGATTTCTGCCATAGCTGCATCTGAGTATCGGCCCAGGATATATACTAGAATTTTATTATAGTTGAATCACCTGGAAATAAATTTTTGAACACTTTACAGAAGGTGTAGCATATATCCTTGATCCTAAGGCACATTTAGCGTTTTAATTTTTTTTAATTGGAATGGAACTAAAACGTTTAATAAACATATTTAATCTCATTATATCCTTTTTTCTTCACAAAAGCAGTATATAATTCATCAATGCATATTATAGTCATTGATAACACAGTCTTGAATCCAGTACTGTATGTTTTGAATGAGCTGATATACATTCAGATAAAGAATGTAAACTTTATTAGACAATCCCCAATCCCCAATATCCAAGGACAGGAAAAATACAGGCACTCAAGTGAAATGAAGAGACAGATTTCTACGCTGTCAAGATAGCTTCACAGGATTCTAATTTCATAACCAACATCCTCTAAGAAATTGAATGCTAAAAAGAAGTAGTGGAAGTTGAGGTTTTATTTCATTATTTTTGCCTATAAGTAACTTCTATCTAGGGGATCAGGAAATATGCTCTAGTTAATCAAATATTCTGGTTAATAGATAATTTCTCTACTTAGTTCTATGTATATATGATTGATTATGAAAAATTCAGTTCAGTTCAGTCGCTCAGTCATGTCCCATTGTTTGCAACCCCATGGACTGCAGCTCGCCAGGCCTCCCTGTCCCTTACCATCTCCTGGAGCTTGCTCAAACTCATGTCCATCAGTTCAGTGATGCCATCCAACCATCTCATCCTCTGTCATTCCCTTCTCCACCTGCCTTCAATGTTTCCCAGCATCAGGGTCTTTTCAAATGAGTCAGCTCTTTGCATCAGGTGGCCAAGTTCAAAAGCATCAATTCTTCAATGCTCATCTTTCTTTATAGTCCAACTCTCACATCCATACATGACTGCTGGAAAAACCATAGCTTTGACTATATAGACCTTTGTAGGCAAAGTAATGTCTCTCCTTTTAAAATGCTGTCTAGGTTTGTCATAGCTTTTCTTCTTTTTAAAAGTGTCTTTTTAAAGGGAGTAAGTGTCTTTTATTTTCATGACTGCAGTCACCCTCACAGTGATTTTGCAGCCCCCAAAAATAAAGTCTCTCACTGTTTCCATTGTTTCTCCATCTATTTGCCATGAAGTGATGGGACTGGATGCCATGAACTTCATTTTTTTTAATTTAAATTTATTTATTTTAATTAGAGGCTAATTACTTTATAATATTGTATTGGAATGTTGAGTCTTAAGCCAGCTTTTTCACTCTCCCCTTTCACTTTCATCAAGAGGCTCTTCAGTTCTTCACTTTATGCCCTAAGGATGGTGTCATCTCCATATTTGAGGTTATTGATATTTCTCCTGTCAATCTTGATTCCAGCTTGTGCTTCATCCAGCATGGCATTTCACATGATGTATTCTGCCTATAAGTTAAATAAGCAGGATGACAATATACAGCCTTGAAGTACTCCTTTCCCAATTTGGAACCAGTCCATTGCTCCATATCTGATTCTAACTGTTGCTTCATGATCTGCATACAGATTTCTCAGGGGGCAGGTAAGGTGGTCTGGTAGACCCATCTATTTAAGAACTGTCCACAGTTTGTTGTGATCCACACAGTTAAAGGCTTTGGTGTAGTCAATAAAGCAGAAATAGATGTTTTTTCTGGAATTCTCTTGCTTTTTCGATGATCCAACGGATGTTGGCAATTAGATCTCTGATTCTTCTGCTTTTCTAAATCAGCCTGAACATCTGGAAGTTTGCACTTCATGTAGTGTTGAAGCCTCTCTTGGAGAATTTTGAGCATTACTTTACTAGCGTGTGAGATAAGTGCAATTGTGCTGCAGTTTGAGCACTCTTTGGCATTGCCTTTCTTTGGGATTGGAATGAAAACTAAGCTTTTCCAGTCCTGCGGCCACTGCTGAATTTTTCAAATTTGCTGGCATATTGAGTGCAGCTCTTTAACAGCATCATCTTTTAGGATTTAAAATAGTTCAGCTGGAATTCCATCACCTCCACTAGCTTTGTTTGTAGTGATGCTTCCTAACTCCCACTTGACTTCACAATCCAGCATGTCTGGCTCTAGGTGAGTGATCACACCACCATCGTGGTCATCTGGGTCATTAAGATCTTTTCTGTACAGTTCTTCTGTGTATTCTTGCCACCTCTTATTTATATCTTCTGCTTCTGTCAGGCCCATACCATTTCTGTCCTTCACTAAGCCCATCTTTGCATGAAATGTTCCCTTGGTATCTCTAATTTTCTTAGGGAAATCTCTAGTCTTTCCCATTCTATTGTTTTCCTCTATTTCTTGGCATTGATATGAAAAATTAAACCACAATAAAATATACTTAGCACAGAAATTATGCTGAAGGAAATTATTATCTTTGATGACTCAAAGTGTACTTTAAAGTCTCATGTTTACATTATGAAAAATCAATGCTGTGGTAGAAGGAAGAGCCAGGTAATAGAATTCTTTGCATAACAAGACACCAAGTAAACTATACTTTTTCACATTTAATCCAGAGTAACATTGTAATTATAAAAACAACATGATCTCCAAACTGGCTTTTCTTCCAGTGTTGCCTTCCTTTCTATGTGCTTTGCAGACACAAGGGATATACTTTTATCCCATTTGTTTTTCACTAAATATTGCATCATAAGTATTTTCTGTTCAGTTCAGCTCAGTTGCTCAGTCCTGTCCGACTCTGCATGAACTGCAGCACGCCAGGCCTCCCTGCCCATCACCAGCTCCCAGAGTCCACCTAAACCCATGTCCATTGAGTCAGTATTTTCTGTGTTTAGTGGCAAATCTTCTTAATAGTGAATAATGCATTCAAGGTGATTTACCATAATTTAGTTTAACTTTTCTCAATGGTTAGCCATTTTAGTTGTGCCAAGATTAACATGTTATCTTGTTATATATTTCTTAAAAGCACTTATCACTACCTGAAATTGTTTGCCTAGTAAATTGTTCTTCTCTTTCCTAATAGAGTTTCCATGAGCGCAGCAGCTGTGTAATTTTTTCATCTCTGAATCCCCAGAATGTAGCACAATACCAAGACACATCATCAGTTCAGTTCAGTCCTCAGTCGTGTCTGACTTCGCGACCCCATGTATCGCAGCACACCAGGCCTCCCTGTCCATCACCAACTCCCGGAGTTCACTCAAACTCACATCTTATGAGGCCATAAAGATTTGGAGGTTATATGGATGAATGTGTTATCATACATATTTTAATATGCTTAGGAATAGTTTCCCACAATATGACTTTGGATCTTGCTGGGTTTTGCTTGTGGTTGCATGAGTTACATAGAAAAATGAAGTCTACACAGGAAGGCAGAAAGCCTGAGTGGTTCTTGTAAAAATGCTTGGGGAACTCAAAGTTGGTAATGAAAGTAGGACAAGAAACAGACATAATGAGTGTGAGAATGATCAGGGAGGATGCAGATATCTGAAGAAAACCTAAGACCCTGAGGGAGGCTATAGGGAACAAAATGAAGAGAAACCAAGAGGCTCACAGATTGGGAATTCGGGTATTTAAAGTGTAAGTTCTGTTTAGAATTGAAAAGTCTAGGGGACAAAAGTGGGGAGCCTAAACAAAGAATAGAAGATTTTCAGCAAATTAAGTTCAATGAACCCCAAAACTGAGCTAATTATCAGAATCCCCCAGAAACTTTTATTTTTCTTTTTAATAAAATTTCCCAGTGTCAGTCCTGGAAATTCTAATTCAGTATGTCTGAGTTTTGGCCTGGTAGTTTGTATTTTGAAAATTTCCCCTGGGTATGAATTACATTCTGCATCATTGATTATGGAACACAAAGGATATAAAATAAAAATTAATGTTCATATGTCTATGGTTTAGTCATACTATACTTAGATTCTGTATATTTTTATAAATTTTAGAGAGTCCTTTAAAATATTATATTTACTTTGATATCTGATTGTCTGAAATATGTCTACATCTTTTATTCAAAATAATTATATGTCAGCTCTTAGTGATCAAATCAAGAGACACAGCCATAGAACAATTTCAGTTAGTCTCTTCAGCACGTTTTTCTGAGCTCTAAGGCATACTTTATTCAACTGACAGAAGAGCCTTGATGTTATCATAGTCCATCATCAAATTTTTATTGACTTCTTACTTTGTACAAGTAACTTCTATTAAAATCAATGGGAATCATACCAATGATGCCTCTGAAAAATCTGAGAACATTAATACAAAGTGCCTGTTAGTTGAACTGCTCCAGTATTTGATTGTTTTTAGTTTGTCATATCTTCAAACTCAAATCATCCAAATTACTTTCCATAAAATATGACTTCTTGCCCAGTTCATAATTATTGTCAGTCACAAACTGCTTTTTATTTATTTTCCCTAACACATCTAACTGATGAGAAAGTCATGGTCCAGCACCGAAATCTCTTAGGAAGTCCTGCTTTGTAGATCTATGTGTTTGGCTTTGCCCTGAGTATACAAATCCCCAACCTCTTAGAACCTATAATTTTTGACAATGGGAACCAAGCTTACATAGGAATTGTTTTGAAATGACACTAGAGTATATGCTGAAGGTTTAGCTATACTTCAGGAAATATATCAACTCAATGCTTTAACCTTAGTCATTATTAGTCTCAGAAAGATTTTCAGCTGTCTCATTCATAAATACTTTGTGTAGCTTTCATTAAATTAGTAAAAAACATATTTAATACTACAGAGAACAAACAATATAAGAATTTATAAAGCAATTTTCTTTCAAAACTAGAAAAATTATCTTGTATTCATCTTTTCATTTTTTATTAGCAGAGTGACCATAAACATGGCACTTTATATCTCTAGGTGTCAGTGCCTCAAATGTAAAGTGGGTGTAATTTCATCTTCCCTGCCTAGGCCGTGTCAATATAATGAAGATCAGATGAGCCAATATGAATGAAAGCACAATAAATATGCAAAGAGTTACACAAATGTAAGAAATTGTTATGTTCTATGAAGGGAATGTAAATGTCTGGAGTTTTATTGGATTTTTCAATATATTTTCACAGAAGATTTGACAGTGGAGGGTTTCTGTAAGAGATTCTGAAATAAATCAAGAGTGGTAATGAAAGTGTTTCCATTAAACATGTGTAGTTCATTAAGTTATTCCACATGGCACCCAAATCATTAGTATCTTAAATGTAGCAAAGAAGATTGTGAACCAGCGATGACAGATATAAATCTACTCCAGAGAGAAGGTTACTTTCCATGGAGTAAGCGTTCTGCTAATTCTTCCTATGACTATAGAACATGTCTACTTATTTGTTCTTTTACCAAGACTCCCCATTCCGTTCTGAAATCTTAAAGACTTTCTTGCAAACATAGCTTGATTTTATTCTTTATGAAACACGTGGTGCAAATCGACTGTTAAACTTCTACCTCTAGTTCATTTAGCACAGAGCACTGAATCACTGTCTTGGCAATAATGAATTTGCTTTCCAGATTAAATCAAACTAATTATATTCTGGTTACTTGACTGTGAAGTCACGTGATACCATTTTTAATTAATTCACGCCATGTCACTCCTCGGTTAAGGGAAGATCTCTGCATACAGTGTTCAGTGGAGAAGGTCGCTGCCATTATATACACATAGGCATGCTGATGATTCAAAAATGTTACTACTGATGGTTTTATTCCCTCCTGTAAGCAAGGTCTGAGATACTTATACCAGTGATACTCTTAACTGCATAATTCAAATATCACCACGTGCAAAATTGTAGCAATCTGTGTGCTATAAACTTCAGTTAAACTTTGTCAGTGCAGTTTTTAATTCATCTTTAAAAAAAGAGAGAAAGAGAGAAAGAGGAGAAGAGAAAATCTATCATAGCTAATATATACGACATGAACATCTGCTCATAATAAGCTAGTCAAAATCAGTTTAAGTCTATCAGGCACAAGGAGAATATAAATAGCCCAAGACAAGGTATCCAGGCCGACAAAGAGACTGCTATAAGAATATCACTGAGATTCTTCATTTTTTATTATCTGACAACCCTGGTCCTCTCCTGTCTTAAATCCTGGGTTCAGACTGTCACCATGACCTCCCAAATGCCTATCTCCTTCCTAGGCTGGCTACCAGACCCAGCCAAGAATTGCAGCATAGATTTTTCTTCAGTACTCCTCTCTCATCTGTTTTTCCTTCTCAACTTGACTTTTCCTCTGTCTAACCCAATCCTATAATCTTCCTGAATGCTACCATGGGATTTGTCCCATCAAACCATCATTTTAAACAAAGCGGTAAGGCTACCATACTAGAAAGCGGCAGGTTCTTGTAATTTGAGGGGACAGCTTTAGCAAAGCAAATATGCTTGTGAACTTCTTTTCTTCGTAACAGTTCTTCCGCTCTCCCATGACTTCTAAAGGCTGTTTGTTGTTGTTCAGTCACTAAGTCGTGCCCCACTCTGTGTGACCCCACGGACTTCCCTGTCCTTCACCATCTCCTGGAGTTTGCTCAAACTCATGTCCATTGCGTTGGTGATGCCATCCAACCATCTCATCCTCTGTCATCCCCTTCTCCTTCTACCCTCTGTCTTTCCCAGCATCAGGGTCTTTTCCAGTGAGTTGGCTCTTTTCATCAGCTGGTCAAAGTATTGGGAGTTTCAGCTTCAGCAGCAGCCCTTCCAGGGAATATCCAGGGTAGATTTCCATTAGGATTGACTGGTTTGATCTCCTTGCAGTCCAAGGGACTCTCAAGCATCTTCTCCAGCACCAGTTTGAAAGCATCAATTCTTCAAGGTCAACTAAAAGCAAAACTGAAGAATTTTAAATTAGCCTCATGAGGTTCAATCTGGCAATGCCACTTGTTAAGTGTTGTGACCTTGGATAAGTTACTTTCCTATTATGAATCTTGATTTACTCATCTGTAAAATTAAGATAATATCTACTTTATGAGATAGTGGGTTCAACTAAAAGTGATCATGTATGTAAAAAAATATCATAGTACATGACATTTAATATATACCCTTTAAGTTGTTTCTTTTGAATTTGAAGTTAATATCTTCTTTCACTTAAATTGTTCCAGTTCTCTTTAATTAATAATTCTAGAACACTCCTTATAATTTATCACACACTTTTTATTTCAAAACATTAGTATGTTATCTGTCAACTTCTGCTGCATAACCATCAACCTAAAACATAGTTACTTCAAACAATGATGAGTAATTATTTCTCTGTATTTACCATAACCTTTTGAACTGGCCAGTCTGGTCTTCTAGTATAACCTCAATAATGCAGGATGGTCTCAACTGGAATGGCTGGATAGTTGTACTAGAACAGCTAGGGGTCTTTCACTTCTGCGTTATCTTCCAGTAGGCCGACTCAAGTTTCTTCACATAGTAGTAGAAAGACTCCTGTGAGCAAAAAAAAAAAAAAAGAACGCTTACATCATCCTAGTGTCATATCTTTAGGCACAGATGAAACACTCAGAAAAATGCAGCTTTTGAATTCTGATCGTGCCAGGTTGAAATTCAGTTTCTACTCCTTGTTTGCTGAATGATCTTGAGCAAGCTATTCATGCTCTATGTAAATCAGTCTTCCTTTTCCACAATGTGTGTCAATAGTACAGGGGTAGTTACAGACTCATATAAGACAATAGGTATAATTTGATCAATTTTTCCCAGGTGGCTCAGTGGGTAAACAATCCGCCTGTTATGCTGGAGACTCAGGAGACAAGGGTTTGATCCTTGGGTTGGGAAGATGCCCTGGAGAAGGAAATGGCAACCCACTCCAGCATTCTTGGAAAATCCCATGGACAGAGGAGCCTGGAGGACTGCAGTCCTTAGGGTCGCAAAGAGTCGGACAATGCTGAGCAACTCAGCACACGTGGCATCCAACTGGTGGAATGCATGTTAGTTTCCTCTTACCACCCGCTGTCCCTTCAGCTTGATTTGTTTTCACCACCAACACAATTACTGCTCCTAAATTATACTACACAAGAAGCCCAAGATACCACAAAATTCCTTATCTGAAATTTAAATTGCAACAATGATTACATTATTAGATTAAAATGTGTATCTAGAACCATGAAATCCACATTTTGTTTTGCTTAGAACAGGAAATAATATCAGAACTACCTCTAATTATCAGCTGCTCTAAAACAGGATCCACGGGTAAAAATTAAAGGATTCAGAGCACAATGAAATGAGTCTAGTTTCTCTAATGCCTTAAAATAAATAGATTCTTTTAAAAAGCAACAACGAATGAACCAGAAAGACTATGACCAAAATTTTGAGAAATGTTTTCTTTACTAGAGATCCTTAAAGATACATTAAAATCCTTATTTTAGAACATGCTAAGATGTGTTTGATAAACACAGAAAATTATTTACAAATAGAATATTATTATTAGGGTATTTTCTGTTGACCTAGTACTTCAAGGCTATGTAGATTAATAGCAAAGAAAATGAATGTACACATGAGTAAGACTAATATTAAGAATATTTAGACCTTAGAAAGGAAAAGGATAGTCCAATTCTTTACAATTTATTTCAAGCACTTAACATTTGTTCAGGCCATTGTATACCAGTAATGATGCAAACATCCAGGGGTTAAACTACTTTGTGTCTAAAAATATGATTGATCTCTTCAAGAGAACACATGTTTTAGCTTCTACTGGGAAGAAAACCCTGCCTTTGCTCTTCTTAAGTTGAAGATGGCTTTCTTCTCTCTCCCTCTTTCTCCCTGCCCCACTTATCCTCAGAGCAGGAAAAGCTAATATGCTTGGTCACATTTGGGACCCTGTTTCGCTGGATGTACTACTGCACAGAAACCCACAGACCTCCAGAGGGTGGAGAGGATAACAAGAGCTGAAGTTCCCCAGCATCGGGTCATCTTGCCCTCCTTCCTTCTCCCATGAAGACTCGGACCTTCAGGAGTTCTCACTGATGTGGAATTGAAAGCTAAGTGGGAAGTTGTTCAAGGGAAAGATTGTCTAGGCCATGAGACTGAGCCTGATACCCTTGACACAGCTGAGCCAGATAGCTCAGCCTTGGGGCAGGATTGCAGGTCAGCGCCCCATAAATAGCCACACTACCTCCTTTGCCACTGTGTCTGGGGTGCAGAGCTGCTTCAGGAACCTCATTTAAAAAGAAAGAAAGATGGCTGAGTCCTTACTCGGGCATATGCTATTCCCTGACTATAACACAGAATATCAGCACATTCCCTTCTGCTATTTGTCCATATGTATTATAAATGAAATCTTAACACTTCTTTAATTCAAAGTAGAGATAAAATGTTATCAGAATATCTAAATGATGATGCTCTATTTCCTCTGGAACTCTACCCCATATCAAAGGAAAAGTAACATCGTGCAGATAAGAATCAAAGGAACATACAGAGATAACAGTGCCTGGCCTACTGGAACGCGGAGGTAAAAATAAAACGTATCTATGCCCAAGTATTCCATTGCGATCATGGGAATCTAGAAAGAAGTTAAAATCCCAGACTTAAGATTCTATCAGTGTAACTTGTTTGGCCAGAAGACAGAGGCAGGACAAAAGGAAACACACACGGAGCACTTGCCTCTGAGCTGGTGCTGCTCTAGGACAACCTTGCATGCTGCCCTTTATCCCGAGAAGTGCATGAAGCCTCGAAGAGGCTTTGTGATTAACTCAAGAAATGTATATTTTTCAAAAGACACCACATAGGAAAAAAAAAAGAGTTTTGTTTTGTTTTGCAGTAAAGTTTCCTTGCTTTGCAGTAGGTAGCTTGGATTCAGGAATTGAAATAAAAGAGAAGGCTATGGCACCCCACTCCAGTACTCTTGCCTGGAAAATCCCATGGACGGAGGAGCCTGGTGGGCTGCAGTCCATGGGGTCACTACGAGTCGGACATAACTGAGCGACTTCACTTTCACTTTTCACTTTCATGCATTGAAGGAAATGGCAACCCGCTCCAGTGTTCTTGCCTGGAGAAACCCAGGAACCGCGGAGCCTGGTGGGCGCACAGAGTTGGACTCAACTGACGCGACTTAGCAGCAGCAGCAGCAGCATAAACTAAAAAAAAGAAAGTGGTAAAACCAGGATTCAGTAGTGGTCTAACTCTACAGACTTTAATCTTATCTTCTCCACAGTGCTGCTGCTCATGAACATATATTCTAATGTGCAATATTTATTCAAGTACTGAAAAACGAGGACCTGCCATGTCCAAAGCAATCCAACAGATGAATCATCAAGTAGTATGATTCATTAGTTCTGGTACCTGTCCTCAGGGATTTCACAGACCTGCATACACTAACCCACAACAGATATCTCACATCAAAGTGTATGCAAAGGGCTTGCCTGGTGGCTCAGAGGTAAAGAATCCACCTGCCAAGGCAGGAGACACAGGTTCAATCCCTGTTCCAGAAAGATCCTATGTGATGTGGAGAATGAAACTGACCTTTTCCAGTCCTGTGGCCACTGCTGAGTTTTCCAAATTTGCTGGCATATTGAGTGTAGCACTTTCACATTGTCTTTCAGGATTTGAAATAGCTTAACTGGAATTCCATCATCTCCTCTAGCTTTCTTCATAGTGATGCTTTCTAAGGCCCACTTGATTTCACATTCCAGGATGTCTGGCTCTAGGTGAGTGATCACACCATCATGATTATCTGGGTCATGAAGATCTTTTTTGTACAGTTCTTCTGTGTATTCTTGCCACCTCTCCTTAAAGAATGCCAAAAAATGCTCAAACTACCGTACAATTGCACTCATCTCACACGCTAGTAAAGTAATGCTCAAAATTCTCCAAGCCAGGCATCAGCAATATGTGAACCATGAACTTCCAGATGTTCAAGCTGGTTTTAGAAAAAGCAGAAGAACCAGAGATCAAATTGCCAACATCCGCTGGATCATGGAAAAAGCAAGAGAGTTCCAGAAAAACATCTATTTCTGCTTTATTGACTATGCCAAAGCCTTTGACTGTGTGGATCACAATAAACTGTAGACAATTCTGAAAGAGATGGGAATACCAGACCACCTGACCTGCTTCTTGAGAAATCTGTATGCAGGTCAGGAAGCAACAGTTAGAACTGGACATGGAACAACAGACTGGTTCCAAGTAGGAAAAGGAGTACATCAAGACTGTATATTGTCACCTTGCTTATTTAACTTCTATGCAGAGTACATCATGAGAAATGCTGGACTGGAAGAAGCACAAGCTGGAATCAAGATTGCCGGGAGAAATATCAATCACCTCAGATATGCAGATGACACCACCCTTATGGCAGAAAGTGAAGAGGAACTCAAAAGCCTCTTGATGAAAGTGAAAGAGGAGAGTGAAAAAGTTGGCTTAAAGCTCAACATTCAGAAAACGAAGATCATAGCATCTAGTCCCATCACTTCATGGCAAATAGATGGGGAAACAGTGGAAACAGTGTCAGACTTTATTTGGGGGGGCTCCAAAATCACTGCAGATGATGATTGCAGCCATGAAATTAAACAACTCTTACTCAGCAAGGAAAACCTTGGCTAAATTATCTTCAGGAAATCCTTCATTGTGATAAAGAAAATCTTAGATCACAAGTTAGATTTTAGTACTCAGTTCAGTTGAGTTCTGTTCAGTCCCTCAGTGGTGTCCAACTCTTCGCAACCCCATGAGCTGCAGCACGCCAGGCCTCCCTGTCCATCACCAACTCTCAGAGTTCACTCAAACTCATGTGCATCGAGTCAGTGACGCCATCCAACCATCTCACCCTTTGTCATTCCCTTCTCCTCCTGCCTTCAGTCTTTCCCAGCCCCGGGGTCTTTTCCAATGAGTCAGTTCTTTGCATCATGTGGCCAAAGTATTGGAGTTTCAGCTTCAGCATAAGTCCTTCCAATAAATATTCAGGACTGATTTCCTTTAGGATTGACTGATTGGATTTCCTTGCAGTCCAAGGGACTCTCAAGAGTCTTCTCCAACACCACAGTTCAGAAGCATCCATTCTTCAGCACTCAGTCCAACTCTCACATACATACATGACTACTGGAAAGACCATAGCTGTGACTAGATGGACCTTTGTCAGCAAAGTAACGTCTCAGCTTTTTAAGATGTTGTCTAGGTTTCTTATAGCTTTTCTTCCTGAGGAGTGAGCGTGTTTTAATTTCATGGCTGCAGTCATCATCTGCAGTGATTTTGGAGCCCAAGGAAATAGTCTGCCACCGTTTCCACTGTTTCCCCATCTATTTGCCATGAAGTGATGGGACCGGATGCCATGATCTTAGTTTTCTGAATGTTGAACTTTAAGCCAACTTTTCACTCTCCTCTTTCACTTTCATCAAGAGGCTCTTTAGTTCCTCTTCACTTTCTTCCACAAGGGTGGTGTCGTCTGCATATCTGAGGTTATTGATATTTCTCCCAGCAATCTTGATTCCAGCCTGTGCTCCCTCCAGTCCAGCGTTTCTCATGATGTACTCTGCATAGAAGTTAAATAACCAGGGTGAAAATATACAGGTTTAATGTGCTCCTTTCCCAGTTTGGGACCAGTCCTTTGTTCCATGTCCAGTTCTAACTGTTGCTTCTTGACCTGCATATAGATTTCTCAAGAAGCAGGTCAGGTGGTCTGGTGTGCCCATCTATTTAAGAATTATCCACAGTTTGTTGTGATCCACACAGTCAATGGCTTTGGCATAATCAATAAAGCAGATGTAGATGTTTTTCTGGAATTCTCTTCCTCTTTCTATGATCCAACGGATGTTGGCAATTTGATCTCTGGTTCTTCTGCCTTTTCTAAATCCAATTTGAGCATCTGGAATTTCATGGTTCACGTACTGTTGAAGCCTGGCTTGGAGAATTCTGAGCATTTCTTTGCTAGTGTGTGAAATGAGTGCAATTGTGCTGCAGTTTGAGCATTCTTTGTCATTGCCTTTTTTGGGATTGGGCTTCCCTGTTGGCTCAGAGGGTAAAGCATCTGCCTTCAATGCAGGAGACCCAGGTTCGATCCCTGAGTCAGGAAGATCCTTGGAGAAGGAAATGGCAACCCACTCCAGTACTCTTGCCTGGTAAACCCCGTGGTTGGAGAAGCCTGTAGGGTACAGTCTATGGTAGGCTACATTCTATGGAATTGCAAAGAGTCAGAAAAGACTGAGTGACTTCACTTTCACTTTTCACTTTTCTTTGGGATTGAGATGAAAACTGACCTTTTCCAGTCCTGTGGCCACTGCTGAGTTTTCCAAATTTGCTGGCATATTGTTGCAGCACTTTCACAGCATCATCTTTTAGGATTTGAAATAGCTCAACTGGAATCCCATCACCTCCACTAGCTTTCTTCATAGTGATACTTCCTAAGGCGCACTTGACTTCGCATTCCAGAATATCTGGCTCTAGGGGAGTGATCACACCATCATGATTATCTGGATCATGAAGTTCTTTTTTGCATAGTTCTTCTGTGTATTCTTGCCACCTCTTCTTAATATCTTCTGCTTCTGTTAGGTCCATACCATTTCTGTCCTTTATTGAGCCCATCTTTGCATGAAATGTTCTCTTGGTATCTCTGATTTTCTTGAAGAGATCTCTAGTCTTTCCCATTCCATTATTTTCTTCTGTTTCTTTGCATTGTTTGCTGAGGAAGGCTTTCTTATCTCTCCTTGCTATTCTTTGGAACTCTGCATTCAAATCAATATATCTTTCCTTTTCTCTTTTGCCTTTCACTTCTCTACTTTTCTCAGCTACTTTTAAGGCCTCCTCAGACAACCATTTTGCCTTTTTTCCATTTCTTTTTCTTGAAACAGGGCAAAGGCTAATAGATTTTTACCAAGAGAACGCACTGGTCATAGAAAACCCCTCTTCCAACAACACAAGAGAAGACTCTGCACATGGACATCACCAGATGGTCAACACCAAAATCAGATTGACTATATTTTTGGCAGTCAAAGATGAGAAGCTCTTTACTGTCTTCAAAAATAAGACCAGAAGCTGATTGTAGCTCCAATCATGAACTCCTTATCGCCAAATTCAGACTTAAATTGAAGAAAGTAGGGAAAATCACTAGACCATTCAGGTATGACATAATTCAAATCCAATACAATTATACAGTGGAAGTAAGAAATGGATTCAAGAGATTAGATCTGATAGACAGAGTGCCTGAAGAACTACGGACGGAGGTTCGTGATATTGTACAGGAGGCGGTGATCAAAACCATTCTCAAGATTTTTGTACTCTACAAAAGTACATGACATGACTTTTTCTGTTCCACAGCTGTAGAGGAATTGTCAGGAACATGCTGTATCCCGATTGAAGTTAAAAAAAGAATAGCTAGTCATTTCATATTTAGATGTTTCTACATATGATGACCACATGTGTTTTGAAGTATTTATTAATCAAATGTAAATAAGTGAATAACATCAAACTCCTCACTAGCTACTTGGCTTTGATGAATTGTCATCACTTACTTCTGTTCTCTATAAATAGGTTAGGCACAATGACTTCATTTCATTGCAGAGGTATTCCACATCTACTGTGTACAAGGCATGGTGGCATGGCTGGTGGCAAGATACATAAAGGTGAAATAGATCAGTGATTGCCTCAGGGGGGATTACACACTAGTCTAGAAGGCTGGTAAGTAAATGAAGTCACTTTAAACATAACCAAATAATGGGGGAAATAGTCCATCAAATGGCTGGAACACCATCTGCCTGTATTCCTTTAATCTGGGCTGCAAACTTGAGTAATTTGTATTCATGGGGTGATCTTCAGAGCTCTTTGATCATACCAAGCAATACATGATATGAACTTTAGTAAGTGAACTCTGGTTATTTGTGTGAAAATTAAGGATGCTATCTTATATGTAACTATTGTAATTTTCATAATTTTCTTCAGCTATATTATATCTATTATTATTTTTAGTGCAATAGCTTTCTAAGAGTTTGCTTTTGTCTTTCCTTTGCCTTGGGGGTCCCAGTCAGCACTGTGATCTCCTCATTAGCTCTTTCAGATTCTCAATAATTTCTTCCCATTTGTTGTTAGAGTTTCTTTTTTTAATTTATTTTAATTGGAGTATAGTTGATTTACAATGTTGGAAATTTCTTGACATTTAAATTTCATCTTTCCTTTCCAAATTGTTGCCTATTGGAATGCTCCAGAGACCTACATCAAAATAATAATAACAGTAAGCTGTATTAAAAAAAATTACTTAAATTATATGATCTTTCCAAGTTTTTAATTTCCTAAATTTTTTCAGAAGTTGCTATAAAAAATCAGCTCAACAGGTGAAACAGCGAGTGCAAACTAATCTAACCTGGGAGTACTCAGGAAGACATTTGCATAACTCTGGCAACCCACTATTAAAGAAGCATTGCAAAGGCAGGACAAGTGATCACACTTGACTACATGACGAGCATTTATCATTGTAAAATGCCTCATCTTCATGTTTCTTTCAGAGGACTGATAAAAGAAAAATAAATTTATTAATAGAACTTATGAGAAGCTGTTCTCTCCTTCAGTTCAGTTCAGTTCAGTCAGTTCAGTCGCTCAATCGTGTCCGACTCTTTGAGACCCCATGAATCGCAGCACGCCAGGCCTCTTTGTCCATCACCAACTCCCGGAGTTCACTCAGACTCACGTCCATCGAGTCAGTGATGCCATCCAGCCATCTCATCCTCTGTCGTCCCCTTCTCCTCCTGCCCCCAATCCCTCCCAGCATCAGAGTCTTTTCCAATGAGTCAACTCTTCGCATGAGGTGGCCAAAGTGCTGGAGTTTCAGCTTTAGCATCATTCCTTCCAAAGAAATCCCAGGGCTGATCTCCTTCAGAATGGACTGGTTGGATCTCCTTGCAGTCCAAGGGACTCTCAAAAGTCTTCTCCAACACCACAGTTCAAAAGCATCAATTCTTCGGCACTCAGCCTTCTTCACAGTCCAACTCTCACATCCATACATGACCACAGGAAAAACCATAGCCTTGACTAGACGGACCTTTGTTGGCAAAGTAATGTCTCTGCTTTTGAATATGCTATCTAGGTTGGTCATAACTTTCCTTCCAAGGAGTAAGCGTCTTTTAATTTCATGGCTGCAGTCACCATCTGCAGTGATTTTGGAGCCCCCAAAAATAAAGTCTGACACTGTTTCCACTGTTTCCCCATCTACTTCCCATGAAGTGATGGGACCAGATACCATCTTTGTTTTCTGAATGTTGAGCTTTAAGCCAAGTTTTTCACTTTCCACTTTCACTTTCATCAAGAGGCTTTTTAGTTCCTCGTCACTTTCTGCCATAAGGGTGGTGTCATCTGCATATCTGAGGTGATTGATATTTCTCCCGGCAATCTTGATTCCAGCTTGTGCTTCTTCCAGTCCAGCGTCTCTCATGATGTACTCTGCATAGAAGTTAAATAAGCAGGGTGACAATATACAGCCTTGACATACTCCTTTTCCTAGTTGGAACCAATCTGTTGTTCCATGTCCAGTTCTAACTGTTGCTTCCTGACCTGCATACAGATTTCTCAAGAGGCAGGTCAGGTGGTCTGGTATTCCCATCTCTTTCAGAATTTTCCACAGTTTATCGTGATCCACAGAGTCAAAGGCTTTGGCATAGTCAATAAAGCAGAAATAGATGTATTTCTGGAACTCTCTTGCTTTTTCCATGATCCAGCGGATGTTGGCCATTTGATCTCTGGTTCCTCTGCCTTTTCTAAAACCAGCTTGAACATCAGGAAGTTCACAGTTCACATATTGCTGATGCCTGGCTTGGAGAATTTTGAGCATTACTTTACTAGCGTGTGCTGCTAAGTCGCTTCAGTCATGTCCGACTCTGTGTGACCCCATAGACGGCAGCCTACCAGGCTCCCCCATCCCTGGGATTCTCCAAGCAAGAACACTGGAGTGGGTTGCCATTTCCTTCTAGCATGTGAGATGAGTGCAATTGTACGGTAGTTTGAGCATTCTTTGGCATTGCCTTTCTTTGGGATTGGAATGAAAACTGACCTTTTCCAGTCCTGTGGCCACTGCTGAGTTTTCCAAATTTGCTGGCGTATTGAGTGCAGCACTTTCACAGCATCATCTTTCAGGATTTGGAATAGCTCAACTGGAATTCTATCACCTCCACTAGCTTTGTTCGTAGTGATGCTTTCTAAGGCCCACTTGACTTCACATTCCAGGATGTCTGGCTCTAGGTGAGTGATCACACCATTGTGATTATCTGGGTCGTGAAGATCTTTTTTGTACAGTTCTCTCCTTAGTATGGTAATAACTAGCTCAGAACAATCAGTAATCAATAAGTGAAAAGGAGAAAATGATTCCTGGTATTCTAGGAAGGGAATGAAATCATACACAAGGAAAACTATAAGCGAATTTTGCAATTTAGTGGACAGTCTGCTCAAACTTTTCATCTAAACATATGTTAAGCCCTGCCATTACCTGGGAGACAAAGCGAACAATCTCTCCTGAGTCTCCCAGTCCATGGCATTGCAAAAGAGTCGAACAGTACCCTGCAACTAAATAACAACAGCATAGACCTCAGGCTTGTCTTAGGTTCGATGTCAGTTCCAGAGATAGCCAAGTCTTCGACTCAACTATCACAAAGTCGAATGGAAAAGAATTGCAGAAATGTTTTTTGAAACACTGCTATTAATTAAGATGTAAAAAGAAGTCAGTATGACTTAATTTAGTAATCAGATTACCATATGCCTTTATGAAGATCAGGAGGAGTCCAAACCTGGATTTTCCTTAGCCAATGATAAAACTGCTGTTTCTTTTAGTTAGACATGTGTCCTCACCCTCTCTATCTTTTATTTCAGGTGTACCTATATTCACAAGTAACAGAAATGTAACTTTTAAAAAGCAATGCTATAATAAAGAAAAACTAAACTCAGGAAAATCACTGATTGTCCATGAATATGCCTGAATCAGTACAGGCTCTCCAGGCAAACCCTGAATATGATCTATGCACCTTTCAGATATTCTACCATCTGACATTTTCCCTCAATCCTTTGTTGTATGGAAGGACAGCTGGCTACCCATTCCACCGCCTAGGATGAAAAATGACATCTGTTTACACCAAGAATTTAACAAAATGCAGTTTACACTGGATAATGTCAACAACAACAACAACAAAATTGGCAAGGGATAATTTTAAGATACCTACTGGGAACACTACACGGGAAAGGAGTACCTGAGATATAGGTCACTAAAGGAAAGTTATGACCAACCTAGACAGCATATTAAAAAGCAGAGACATTACTTTGCCAACAAAGGTCCATCTAGTCAAGGCTATGGTTTTTCCATTAGTCACGTATGGATGTGAGAGTTGGACTAGAAAGAAAGCTGAGAGCCAAAGAATTGATACTTCTGAACTGTGGTGTTGGAGAAGACTCTTGAGAGTCCCTTGGACTGCAACCAGTCCATTCTGAAGGAGATCAGCCCTGGGATTTCTTTGGAAGGAATGATGCTAAAGCTGAAACTCCAGTACTTTGGCCACCTCATGCGAAGAGTTGACTTATTGGAAAAGACTCTGATGCTGGCAGGGATTGGGGGCAAGAGGAGAAGGGGACGACAGAAGATGGGATGGCTGGATGGCATCACTGACTCGATGGATGTGAGTCTGAGTGAACTCCGGGAGTTGGTTATGGACAGGGAGGCCTGGCGTGCTGTGATTCATGGGGTCGCAAAGAGTCAGACACGACTGAGCGACTGAACTGAACTGAACTGAATAATAAAAGTAATTAAAGTAGCACTTGAATTGCCAAGTATCACAACAAAGTAGAGCTGGAGACAGGTTCAAGTTAGAAAGTTTTTGACACCAGTTAAGGGTTGACTAGTTTCATAATTTTCTTCTTCATTGAAATAAGCTTTTCTGTTTGGTCGTTGTCCTAAGAGGACTTTACACTTAATACACTTAAGTCAATCAATCTTCTTAGTTCTAAGACAATTTACCATTTAACTGTGGACCAATGTGCCTAAATGATCTGTTAACCACAATAAACCTCCCAGTAAAAATTCTCCTTGAGATTTGTTTATGCCAATCTACACAGCTCAGACGGTAAAGCGTCTGCCTATAATGCGGGAGACCCGGGTTCAATCCCTGGATCGGGAAGATCTCTTGGAGAAGGAAATGGCAACCCACTCCAGTACTCTTGCCTGGAAAATCCCATGGACCAAGGAGCCTGGTGGGCTACAGTCCATGGGGTCGCAAAGAGTCAGACACGACTGAGCGACTTCATTTCACTTCATACATGTTAAAATAAAACCAGAAGTTTATAAACAGGAGAAATACATACCTTGAAACTCTATGAGCAAAAAACTGAATGAGATTAGAACAACTACTGTTTTGCCACAATACAAAGAGAATCCAGTGAGGCAGAAAAACTGGTCTCATACATACAGAAGATCCTCAGCGCATGTGCTGATGAAAGCACTTGAAGAAGTCAGATCTGCACCCGACAGACACCAGGAGAGACCTGGGTTAAGGTTTGTTCCTGGAAGAACGAAACAGAGCATTGCTTTTTAGGATACCAAACCTACACCTTTCTGGACAAATTGCCTTCATTTTCTCATCAGCCGTAGACAAACAGGATAAATAGGATCTTCTCATATCTGCTGGACCCCTGAGAATTACCCAAACTGAGCCTAGAACAGGCCTCTCAAGACCTCCCAGCAGACCACCGCCACCTGGGTACACACAAGAGACCCAGCTTTGGGACCCCATCCATATCTACTATTAATAGGTCAGAAATCCCGAGGAAAGGGCCCAGAAAGCTATATTTCCGAAAACACTCCAGGGGATCCTGGTGTTGAGGTTTGAGACGCACTGAACAAAGAGTAGTTTATCATTCAGAGACAAACCCAGACTGCAATACTGTGACCTGCTGAGTCAGGAACTTAGTTGGGTGAGGCTTGGCTATCCCTCCCATAAATGTCCCTGGCATTTAACTTGGCTCCTAAGGATTCTATAATCTTTTGGTACAAGTGAAGATTTATACTGTGCCATTTCATTTGCTTTTGGTCCTGGGTAGCTGTTTAGGGTCTTTTTTACTTATGAACTAAGAATAATTTAAAGCAGCTTAAAGGAAAATAAAAGTTTTCATGCATAAATGGTGTCTGGCCAATCTAAATTTTTATATCTTTCTCTTAGGCAAAGAGCCTCAAAAATATTGTGTTATTACATTTAACTTAATTTGCATACACTGAACATTCTAAATAAACAAGTTACATATTTTTTTTACCCCAAATCAAAGGCCAGGCCAATATTTCTGGCTTTAAAATTATTCTTCAGCCAGAATAGAGTGATACTGTTTAGTTTTGTTTTACAGACATCACCAAAATAAAACAATAAGCTACATCATGAGCAACATTAAAAAGAGATTCTATGATTCCTGAATTACTCTTTCTTCAGAATATTTGCATAATCCTAAAATTCAAGAACTGCTTGAGGAAAACACTGTGTAAAAGGGGTTGTAGCATACTCAACACATTTACAGGAGTGATTTAGAATCACGGCCGTCTTCAGTATATCTCAGAATGTGGATGATAAACACAGTGCGTCAAAACACAATGTGCATGATGACTGAGGTGGGAAGCATTGTCCTAGGGCAGTGGTTCTCAAAGCATCATCCTCAGATCAACAGCATCAGCGTACGCAGGGAAGTTGTTAAAAATGCAAACTCTACATGCCAGACCTGGTGCATCAGACACGCAGAGGATAGGCCCCGTATGCAGGGTGGTTTCAACAGTCCTCAGGAGATTCTGTGATCACTTGAAGTTTGAGAAGTACTTTGATGTTTTTATTCAGTTTGTAAGTCGTGTCCGACTCTTTACGACCCCATGGACTGCAGCACGCCAGGCTCCTCTGTCCTCCACTATCTCCCAGAGTCTGCTCAAGCTCATGTCCATCGAGTCGGTGATGCCATCCAACCATCTCATCCTCTGTCATCCCCTTCTCCTCCTGCCTTCAATGTTTCCCAGCATCAGGAGCTGTTCAAATGAGTCACCTCTTCTCATCAAGTGGAAAAAGCACTGGAGTTTCAGCTTCAGCATCGGTCCTTCCAATGAATATTCAGGACTGATTTCCTTTAGGATGGACTGGTTGGACCTCCTTGCAGTCCAAGGGACTGTCAAGAGTCTTCTGCACCACAACTGAAAAACATCAATTTCTTCGGTGCTCAGCCTTCTTTAAGGTCCAACTCTCACATGCATACATGACTACTGGAAAAACCATAGCTTTGACTATATGGACCTTTGTCAGCATGGGGTGTGATGTCTTTGCTTTTTAATATGCTGTCTAGGTTTGTTGTATCTTTCCTTCTAAGGAAGAAGCATCCTTAATTTCATGGCTTCGGTCAGAGGCTGCAGTGATTTGGGGATGCAAGAAAACATAACCTATCTAGTCCTGTGAAATCAGTGTTTTCTAGGACACAGTGTAACTTTCTTATGAATTATGGTACCTCCTCTTAAAGCAAAATTCCCGATTTATTCATTCATTCAGCTAGCATTGATTGACTACCCACCTGATGCCAAAGGCAGTGCTGGGCATCAAGATATGTTTATGAAGGAAACTAGCTTTGTCCTTACCCATACTGAGCTTACAAACTATACCGTCTGGGGGAGGAGAAAAACAAGCGGTAAAGCAGATAATACTAACTCTAAAGGAGGATTACGATCATGTGAACAAGGAGAGGAATAAAGTAAAGCAGGAGAAAAAATTTACTGTAGATGCATAACCTGTTTGTCTGTGGAGGTGACATTGGAAGGAAGGAACAGCAGGAATGCAGGCCACAAATCAGGAAGGAGCCTGGGAGTGGCAGGACCTGAAGGAGGTTCAGTATGGCTAAGTCAAGCAAGCAGGAGGACAGTGGCACGATGTGAATTTGAAGACTCTTGAAAGGAGTTTTCATTTTGTTTAATGTGCCCTTGTTAATTGTGTAAGGCTTTATTACGTAAGCAGCAATGGTAGATTTCCTTTTTCAAAGATCACTGTTTTGTTAGAGGAGGAAAGAGCCAGCAGAGAGATATGCATGGAAAAGAAAGAATCAGTTAAGAAGTTGCGGCAATAATGAGAAAGAGTGAGAGAGGAGGATGATGATAATGGGGATGGTGATTGCTGAGCTGGAGTGATGGCAGAGAGGAAAAGTGGAGGAAGGGAATTTGTGTTCATTGATACCCTGTTTGAATATCTAATACTGTGGTTGTACCACAGCTTTCTAGCTACCACTATTCAAGGCAGATGCAGAGGCTGCTGTCCTGGTCTTCCTGCCATATCCTCACCCTGATGGCCTCAATTTACCACACTGACAGCACGAATGAACAGGAACACATGTGAAACCTGCTTTTCCCAGATCCTCAGACTGGAATACAGATATAGCCATCATGATGAGGGTCGAGCAGTGCTTTAGTTAAAAGTTTAGCTAGTTTCTCCAAAGTCAGAGAGAATCTAAATGCGAGATGTATCCTTTTTCATTTTACCACTCAAAGAGGACCTCACCTCCAGGAATTTGGATTAAATGTCGTATATGAATGCTCCCTAAGGCTTCTGAGACTTCCCAAATAGACATTCCTTCTCTCCGAGTTGCCCTCTCCCTTCCCACTTCCTGCGGTCCATTTCTTCCCCTCTAGTAGTCCCACTGACCCACATCCTGATGCTTGGAGAATAGAAATGTAGCAGAACACCTAACAAAAGTCTGTCCTCTCTAGGAGTGACGCCAGGGGGAGGACCTAACGGCCTCTGTAAGAACACAGAAAGCTAATTTGTGAGGCAATGCTAAAGTGGATCCTTCCTTTACTCATCTTCAAATTTTTAGTAAAATCCAGTCACACCAAAGCCTTATGTCGCTGGCAGGATGGTTTCTAACGTTCAGCAAAATGAGGACTGGCGACAATGGCTTGCGTAGGGAGGAGAATGTAGTTGGTCGTTCTGAGCAGACCTTGGGAAGACCGCGGCCACTTACAAAGTCTCTAGGGGCCCCTCACAGGCCGTCCTCAACATGGAGCCGTGGGAGCTCTCCGGACGACCTCGTCTATTCCAAGTCCACCAGAAATACACTACCTAGACACAGGAAGTGGACTGAGGAATTGAGAGGGAGGAGGCAGAGAATGAGATGAAGCCCGTGGTCCCGCCTCCAGACAACATGTGCCACTGCACTAGCTGGGAAAATTTTGCTGGCTGATTCTTTAAAATCTCCAGGTATAGAAAGCACCATATTTGTGTGTATTTGCACTTAATATTTTCGCTTTCTTTTTCCTCTGGGACTTCCCAGATGGCACCAGTGGTAAAAGAATCCACCTGCCAATCCAGGAGATGCAAGAGACACAGGTTTGATCTCTGGGTGGGGTAGGTCCCATAGAGTAGGAAATGGAAACCCACTCCAGTATTCTTGCCTGGAAAGTTCCACGGACAGAGGAGCCTGAAGGGCTACAGTCCTGGGGATCTCAAGGAGTCAGACACAACTGAGCATGCACACACATGTCTAGCTGATTTACAGAATTATTATACCCCATTTAACATTATTATAAAATATTATCTGTGTATCCTGTGCTGTATACTATATCCTTGTTGTCTTTTTTAAGGCAGTGGTTTCCTTTGTTAGGCAAACACTTTTAAGTTTAATTAGGTCCCGTTTGTTTATTTTTGTTTTCATTTCTTTTGCTATCAGAGACAAATCCAAAATAATATTGCTACAGTTTATGTGAAAGGGTATTCTGCCTATGTTTTCTTCCAGGAGTTTTGTGGTTTCTGCTCTTAGAGTTAGGTTTTAAATCCCTTTTCAATTTGTTGTTGTATGTGGTTTGAAAAAATGTTTTAATTTTATTTTCTTATGTGTAGCTGCCCAGTTTTTCCACCATGACTATTGAAGAGATGTCTTTTCTCCATTATATATCCTTGCCTCCTTTGTCATAGATGAGCTGACCATAGATATGTAGGTTTACTTCTGGGATGTCTGATCTGTTCCATTGATCTACATGTCTGCTTTACTGCCAATATCATACTCGTTTGATTAGTGTAGCTTGGTAGTAAAATCTGAAGTCAGGGAGCATGATACCAGAGCACCATATTTCTTATTAGGAGCTTTCTTCTCTCATATGGCAAAGATGTTTATTTAGTAAGTGCTATTTTTATTTGCAAAAAATACATGGCACAGCAGCTATGCTAGAAAGAGCAATTTCATTACGTTTTTCTGTTTTCCTCAGATTTTATGAGGATATATATATATATACATATAGGGCTTTCCCAATGGCATTAAAGAATCTGCCTGAAAAGCAGGAGACATGGGTTCGATCCCCTGGAGGAGGAATTGGGAACTCACACCAGTATACTTGCCTGGGAAATCCCATGGACAAAGGAGCCTGGTCGGCTACAGTCCATGGGGTCACAGAGAGCCCGACATGACTTATCAGTTAAACAGCAAAAGCAATGTACACATATACATTATATATATGCATCTACATATATACATACTCCTAAGAAAAACATGGACATTCTTTTCAATACCATGCTCAAACTTCCCAATTCAAACTTCATAATGTTTGTATGAAAACAGTCAGTGAATTTCCAGAATTATGTATGACTATTCACCCAGATTTGAGCAAGGTGGATAACACCATCAGTCATGCTAATGTCTAGTGTGGCTATGAACATTCAAAGTTACTTTTTTTTATATCTTACTATAATAAATGTTCTGCATTTGTGTTTTTAATTCATTTGCCATTTATCCATTGTTATATATAGGCATATATATATATAATTAAAAGACGCTTACTCCTTGGAAGGAAAGTTATGACCAACCTAGATAGCATATTCAAAAGCAGAGACATTACTTTGCCAACAAAGGTTCGTCTACTCAAGGCTATGGTTTTTCCTGTGGTCATGTATGGATGTGAGAGTTGGACTGTGAAGAAGGCTGAGCGCCAAAGAATTGATGCTTTTGAACTGTGTTGTTGGAGAAGACTCTTGAGAGTCCCTTGGACTGCAAGGAGATCCAACCAGTCCATCCTAAAGGAGATCAGACCTGGGATTTCTTTGGAAGGAATGATGCTAAAGCTGAAACTCCAGTACTTGGGCCACCTCATGCGAAGAGTGGACTCATTGGAAAAGACTCTGATGCTGGTAGGGATTGGGGGCAAGAAGAGAAGGGGACGACAGAGGATGAGATGGCTGGATGGCATCACTGACTCGATGGACATGAGTCTGAGTGAACCTTGGGAGTTGGTGATGGACAGGGAGGCCTGGCGTGCTGTGATTCATGGGGTCGCAAAGAGTCGGACACAACTGAGCAACTGATCTGATCTGATCTGATCTGATATATATATCAAACTTCATGTGTATTTAAATTCAAAATTATTTTGTATTTAAATTCAAAAATAAATATATGCAACTTACTTATCCTGTCTTACTTGCTTTTCTCCTAATCATTTTGACAAAGTAAATGACACCACTGTCCACTCAACTGCTGAAATAAAACTTTATGTGTTTTCCTTGACTCTCTCCTATTATCCTTCTCCTTTGTATCCAGTCCATCATCAAGTACTGAAACTCTACGTTTGGAAAGATGCTCCTGAAAGGATCCTGTTCTAGTGCAAGCCTCTGTCGCCTTCCCCATGAGCTGGCACAGTGGCATTCTAACAGACCGCTTTCTTCTGTTCCTGCTGCCTATGCTCCGCTCACTACGCAGCAGCCAAAATAATATTTTTAAGAAAAAAAAAATAGATTATGCCACTACCTTGCTTAAAAGACTCCAATAATGCCCATAGCCACTTAAAAAAATTATTTACTTTAATTGGAGGCTAATTACTTTACAATATTGTGGTGGTTTTCGCCATAGATCAGCATGAATCAGCCATGGGTGCACATGTGTCTCCTCATCCTGAACCCCCTCCCACCTCCCTCTCCACCCCATCCCTCTGGGTTGTCCCAGAGCCCTGCTTCATGCATTGAACTTGCACTGGTCATCTATTTCACATATGGTAATATACATGTTTGGGCTTCCCTTGTGGCTCAGCTTGTAAAGAATCCACCTGCAAAGCAGGAGACCCCAGTTCGATTCCTGGGTCAGGAAGATCCACTGAAGAAGGGAAAAGCTACCCACTCCAGTAATCTTGGGCTTCCCTGGTGGCTCAGCTGATGAAGAATCCACGTGCAGTGCGAGAGATCTGGGTTCGATCCAGATCTCTAGGTTGGGAAGATCCCCTGGAGAAGGGAAAGGCTACACACACCAGTATTCTGGCCTGGAGAATTTCATGGGCTGTATAGTCCATGGGGTCACAAACAGTCAGACACGACTGAGCGACTTTCACTTTCACTCACGTAATAGACATGTTTCAATGCTATTTTCTGAAATCATCCCATCCTCACCTTCCCCCACATAGTCACTTTGAATAACAACCAAGTTTCTTTCTTCCTCTTACAAATCCCTACATGATCTCTACCTGTCCCTCTGACCCATGGCCTCAGACTCACCATACTATTCACCTCATGCTCAATACACTTTGAAAGTGAAGTGAGAGTGTTAGTCACTCAGTTGTGTCCAACTCTTTGAGACCCCATGGATTGTAGCCCACCAGGCTCCTCTGTCCACAGAATTCTCCAGGCAAGAATACTGGAGTGGGTTGCCATTTCCTTCTCCAGGGGACCTTCCCCACCCAGGGACTGAACCCGAGTCTCCCGCATTGCAGGCAGACTCTTTACCAACTGAGCCACCAGGCAAACTCAATACACTTTAGACCTGTGCTTTTCAAAATGCTAGTTACATTTCAACTTCAGTTCAAATCCATTAAACTTAAATAAAATTAAAAACTCAGTTCCTCATTTGCTCTAGTTACATTCTAAGCGCCCGGCAATCCTAAGTGGTTAGTAGCTATTCACACCATATTGAACAGCTCAGAGATTTCTACAGTCACAGGCAGTTCCATCGCACAGTGCTACTTTAGACAAACGAGTATTCCCCCGTGTTTCCTGAACATATCAGGTGTGTTCCCACAACAAAGGCTTTATCCTTGCTCTTCGTTCTCCATGGATCGCACAATCCCAGTGTGTCTAACCAGTTCCTTTTCACCTATATCTCGGTGTAAACGTCATTGCTATAGTTTGAATATTTGTGTCCCCCGCTATTCATATATTGAAGCTATAATCCCCGGTGTGCTGGTTTTGGAGGTGGAGGCTTCCGCATCTAATTAGGTCATGAGAGTGCAGCTCTCATGAAGACATTAATGCTCTTTTATACAAAGGCAGAGAGGTGATCTCTCCTCCATGTGAGGGTATACCATTTGCAAGCCAAGAAAAGGGTTCTCACCAGACACCAAATCTGCTGGTAATTTGATCTTGGACTTTCCAACCTGCAAACTGCAAGAAATAAATATTTGCTGTTTAAGCCTTCCAGTTTATGATAATTTGTTATAGCAGTCCAAGCTGGCTAAAACAGTCATCTTCCCAGACCACTTAGTCTAAAATCACCACCCAGGCACTCCCTTTATATGACCAAATATAAATTTCTGCATAGCATTTTTAACTTTTTTCTCTTTTTTTTTGATCATTTTTTGTTTGTATTCTGTCTGTCTCCCCTATGAAAATTTAGGCTTCATGGTACTGAGACTTCATCTGTCTTTTGTTCACAGCTGTATCACTTACCTAGACTTGTATTTAGCAACTACCAAAAAATACTTGTGGAAGGAAGGAAGTCAGTAGGGGAAAATGTTACTATTCATTGTATGTATCAATTCCAACATATTAATATTTAGAAGAAAACTTCTCAGAGAAAATAAAAAGCACCCAATATAAACATAATAATGAAATTAGTAAATTCATTTTGAACTAAATTTAAAGTCCAATGATCTTGTCCAGCTCTGATTCTATCTTGGATATATCATTTTGCTTCTAAGAACTTCCATCTTATTTATAAAAGGAAGAATTAAGACTAGATTGAAAAATGTTTTTACAGTTCCAAAGTTTGTGTACTTATGAAGGTATTGAACCGAGGAGAAATACTAAATTCTCTGAATATACTGAAAGTGCCTATTCATGTAGTCTTTCTTATTATGTGAATATTCTGTGAATATTTTACCTGCAGTTTAAATCATCATCATATTGTATGGTCTTGAGATGTCTAAGTGTTCATGAGGTAAAGATTTTAAAAGCAAATTTCATCATACTATATTACAGAAGTTTTGCTATTAAGAAACTAAGCTAGTCATTAAGTCAGAATTTAGGGATATATTCACTTGAGGATATCAAATTAACCACAACCTGGGTGATTATTTAACAATTGATCAGATCAAATTAAAGCAATTGACTTAAATTATTCTGCTGTAGGCATGTCAAGTCATATGCATATAATAATAATATTTGAAAAAAGTGAAAGTAACCCTGTTCTGATGAGAACTCCTCTAAGTATGGAAACCACACTTCTTTGTTCAAAGAGAACAGGTTTACATAGCTAGGCTTTTATATATTAGGTCTTCTTAGGAGACAGTCTACTTAAAGGAAATAAATTCTCCAAGGAACATATTTAGTAGGGCATCCATGTCACAATACTCAAAGAGTCCAACCTGAGGAGACTCCACATAGTTGATTTATATGAAGATTTTCTGAGGCGCTTGTAAGCCAGGGTTTCCTCATATTCCCGTTTGTATCTTCCCCAGGATCTATACATCACATTGAATAGTCAATAAGCTACAAATATTTAAAAATCAATATTTAAATGGCAAATGAAGTACAAGAGCATACAGTTGTTTTTTAGATGAAGCTATACAGCTTTGCTGAAACTTTTGGCCATTCATAAGGCTTCTCTTAATTTTTCATATCCCCTTAGGCACTCAAGAAAGAGGCCGAGACTATTTTCAGAAAGAAATGTGGGCGGCATCTTCCAGTGCAGTATCTTCAAATGAGAACATAGTGATGAGATAAGATTATCTTCATATCCAAACTGCTGAATAAGAACAAGCTCCAGAAACAGAGAAAGGCCCATACCGCCAAAGATAGCTTGTTACTAGGGCATTGTAATACTTAAGATTTACTGCTTATTAAAATGCAAAAGGCCATTACTTCCCCCAGAACAAATTTTGTGAACAGAGATGAACCTAGGAAGCTTTTAGCCCATTTCCTGAATCATAAACAAAGAGCTCCATACACAGCAACTCTATGAGATGTAAAAGGGAGTATATTATATGATCCTTATTGGATTACTCAAAGCCTCAGTGAAGCTCCTTTCAGAAGTGATATAAATCAAAGCTAACTGCTTCCACAGAAAAGCAATCAAGTTTTAAAGAGAATATCTTTGTTCCTGAGGTTGAACAGTAAGATTTAAATGCTTCTATTAGGACCTTTGCTTTGGAGCATACTTAAGTAATTACAAAAATTCAGCCTGGACAAACACCTGGACAGACTCCCAAGGGAATTAAATCTTTTAGTTTCAAATTTTGGATACTTTCTAGAAGTATTTCCCAATCTACCTTATGAAAACACACACACAGAGACACTTTCCTTGTATATAGCAAAGTAGTATATTAAATAGTATGAGTTATAGAATTTTTCACATTTTATGTGCTTCTATAAAGAAGCAAAACCCTAAAAGAGCTTAGCATTTTGAAAAAAAATTAAACCAAAAGAAAATTATTTTGGGGGAATATTAGAGAAGATGTTTTAAAATGTGAAATCATTTCTTCTCCAGAATCTCTTACATAATTTAAGATGGAATTCCACAGACTTACTGAGAGATATCTTTAAAATGAGACAAAATAATAGTGACATCCTGGCTAAAAATAATTTCCTACAAGGTGTAAACATCATCAGGGCATCCATAAAAAGGCTTTCAATTTCCTGTCTATCACTGCCTTGGGGTTAAGTATTTAACAATACTCTGGATTTAAAAGCACATGAAAATCTACTTTTTTTTAGCTGACTTTTGCCACTTAAAATCGTAGCAATCATTTTCTAGAACTGCGAGTTCAAAGAACTAGCTTTTTATTTGTCGCTTATCTGAGAATTTGAACACATCAAAATACCTTCCAAGTTTTGTCTTTTTCCAGGAAATATATCTGAAAAATCAAATATGGGTTCTCCCATAAGGAAGCCTCCCAGAATGAATTATTGACTGGTACTTGTTTGCGTATGACTTTGCTAGATTATGAAAAATACAAAATAACCACAAGCCTTAGTTTATGGCATCAAGGAGCCTGTAGTTTAGTGGAGTAAGATAACGTATGAAAATATGAGGAGAATGTAAGATAATAAATATGTGTTAAATCTTGGCAAGATTATAGGTGTCCTAAGAATTCAGAGACCTGAAAACTGGAAAATCAATAGGATTTATCAGCTTTGGAGAATTTGTCAAGAAAGTGCATCATTGGCTGGACAGAGGGATTTATACTCGATGTGATGAATTGTTCAAGGTAGTTGCAGGTTTTTGAGCCAAGAGTGACGGATGAAACTGACCATGAAAGAAAATTTACTGGTTATCAGTATGCAGGAAGTCTTAGATGATACAAGAGCCTATGCTAACTACAAGCTGAACACCACGCCTCAGGGCCAATATGCTAAAGGCCTGAGATATGAGGTCGGTTGTAGGGATAGAAAATTGGCATTTGGAAGGAAAAAAAATGATAGGTTTTCATAACTAAGTGGAAATAGTAGAGAGTGATTATTACTGAGAATATATATTACAAGAGTTAATAGCCAGGTACTCATAAAACATAATAACCACTGTCCTAGTCTGTATTTTCCTGAAAGCACTCTCCTGAGGCAAGGGCCTGGATATAGTCATTTATTGGGGAGAAATTTCCAGGAGGGAAAAGTGAGGAAGTGAGAGACAGAGTCAGGGAAAGGAGAAAAGCTAGCAAAGAGACAGAGATGGCGATGGCACCCCACTCCAGTACTCTTGCCTGGAAAATCCCATGGATGGAGGAGCCTGGTGGGCTGCAGTCCATGGGGTTGCTAAGGGTCGGACACGACTGAGCGACTTCACTTTCACTTTTCACTTTCATGCATTGGAGAAGGAAATGGCAACCCACTCCAGTGCTCTTGCCTGGAGAATCCCAGGGACGGGGGAGCCTGCTGGGTTGCCGTCTCTGGGGTCGCACAGAGTCGGACAGGACTGAAGCGACTTGGCAGCAGCAGTTAGCAAGCTGATGAATACAGCACTCAGTCCCGTTGGAGACCTTCAAAGACACATACGTAGCATAATTCCGAAGAGTTATCCCACCAAAAGCTAAGGAGGCTAATGAATTTACCCGCTGACTTTCGTACCATTGGTGGAGAGAGGCTCCCAGGGGCATCAGCCACGCCATGCTTCCATCCTTCAGAGTTGTACCTACCTGGGGGCTGGACAGCCATTCTGCCTTGGAGAAAGCCCTGAGTGCAAAGCAGAGGGACTCAGCGATGCAAACCTGAGGTGCAAGGCTCGCAATGGCACCTTCTAACGACAGCTGCTCCGAATCCAGGTGGGGACACAGAATGCCACACGGGAGCGGCCGCTGTAACCACACACGTCATCAAACCCCTCAAACAAGGGCCCCATATTTCATGAAGGAATCCACAGGAAGAGATGAAACTTAGTAACTCACAACTCACGTTCTGGATAATTCATAATTGTCATACTATGTATTTGATAAATAAACAATATTGTATAAAATTTATAATTATTCAAAATAATTCTGGATAATAATTCATAACACAGGTTCTGAGTAATTCAGAACTCAGAGATCTTTGGGTAGGAAATTGAGGTGCTCCCCTGTGAAACTTTGAATAAGTTCCTTCCTCTAGCTTCCTCAGTTCTTACCTAACTTGTATCAATGTTATAAGAACTCAATGAGTTAATGCATATAAAATAATTCAATCAGTGCAAGAAAAGGTCTCCAAAATGTTGGGTCTTAGAAATACTTTTAAATTGGAGTCCCTAGGAAATTTGCACAAAAAAATTTAAATTAGTAGCAGTTTTCAATATAGGGCACACAAAATTGAAATCAGCATTTTGTTACGCATTTTTATTCTAGTGACAGGATTGTTGATGGCCCTAATGAAAGTACTTAACAAAGCTCTGGAATAATACTAGCGAAGAAGGTGCTTAGTAGCTGAAAACCACCTCATCCAGTTAAAATCCTCACTTTCACCGAATGATGGTAAAGAACACTCCACAGTCACTGCCCCCACCTCCTGTCTCTGACAAATGCTCTGATTTCTCTACGGAACTTGACAGGCAGTGCGAGGGTCTCTCCTAAGAGGCCGAGATGCTATCAGCACCCACCAGGGCAGTGTTTGCTCTGCAGCCACACAGACTTTTCCTAAAGTAAGCTCTCCGATTTTCAGACTTGACAGAGAACTGCTGTTCATTCCAAGGATTACAACTGCATGTCACACGATGAACACTACCATGTTCCGTGATGCACTCCAACCTGTAGCAAATAGTACTAAGGGAACCCGTTGTAAAGCTAAAGATCAACTAAAAAGCAGTTTGCTTGCTCCACCTCCTCCTTCATTCATTATAAGTCTCGAAGCCAGTAAGTTCTGTGGAGGTACAACAACAGTTCAGCTGTAGGAATTCCAGAGAAATATTTACAGACACACAAAGGGAATGGCAGCCCACTCCAGTATTCCTGCCTGGAGAATTCCAGGGACAGAAGAGCTTGGCAGGCTACAGTCCATGGGGTCGCAAAGAGTCAGACATGACTGAGTGTCTAAGTTAGCACACACATGCAAAACAAACGTCCAGAACCCAATCTTATAAAATATTAGGCCCAAAAATGGCCTGCATCACCCATGCTTGTTGTTGTAAAGTGAAACAGAAATCCAAACGTGTTCAATTGTTTACCCCTCGTCACACACTGATCCAGAACCAAAAAGACCACGTAGACTTCATTCTACGTATTCTTCTGCCCTCCAAAGCCTCCTGTCCCAAGTTGAACCATAAATTTCTGCAGAGTACTGATAACTGTGAAAAGTTAGAGCAAGATTAATATAATGGCAGTCACAACTTAATGCCAATCACTACTTCAAAAGTTTCAAGTAATGATTAAGTCCTAAACATTAACAGTAAAAGCAGATATTTCATATTTTCATCCCATAAGCACTCATCATGCTCCTATTATGTCTGGAACTGTGAGATATAGCACTGGATAAGAAAATTACAGTCTCTAAAATCTATTTTAATGATTTTATTTTTATAACTGTGTACTATTACAAGTCCATGTCCTTATGAATAAGAACAAGAACAGATAAAGCTCATTGGATTCCAAATTGATGCTCCATTGTGCCTGCTACTTAGGCTTTTCCAGGCAAACCTGCATAGTCACACAGTACAGAAAAACTGATAAAAATAAAATTTACAACTCAGTCAAAGTTTACAGTATGGACTATCCTAAATGTGTTTTATGTTGGTTACATAAAGCTACACTAAGTCTAACAACATTTGAACTTATGGTCCTTTAGAGATATTTTTGACAAAAGTATTCATCAAGTTATTTTTAAGATTATTTCTGAACTTAAAACCCTGTACAAGTAGGAACATTTTCTTTGGCAAAATTAAAATATAAAATGAAAGGTACCTAACAGTGGTTCTAAATATATGTAGTGTCAGGAGGTTTTTACTTTCAAATCAATTATCCAAGTTTAAATGAGCTCTTTTTCATTAACTGGTCATTTTTCTAGATTATATATGAAAGTGGTAGAAAGTTATTACAAGAATTTTCTTTCCTTTGGGGCAAGAAAATATTAGGAAATGCATTTATTAAAGATCTCACGGGAAAAAAAAAAAACTGTGTTAATTTTGACTTTTCTTACTGATTTCCTTTAAAATTGAAACAGTCTAGCAATCACTCATAATAACAGAAGGAGTAGTGTTTCCCCCCTTTTTTTTAATTATTTTTTCTTTTATGCATAATTGACAAGCTGTTTCTAAAATGTATAAGGAAATGTAAAGAACCTAGAAGGAAAAAAATCAATCTTGAAAAACAAAACAAATTAGAGGACCTACCCAGCCTGGTTCCAAGGCTTACTAAAACAAAGCTAGAGTAATCCAATCAGTGTAGAATTAGCCTAAAGGCAGATAGACAAACAGACAAATACAAATTCTAGAAATAGATCTACACTTAGGAAACTACTTGATTTTTTAACAAATGTGCCAAAGCAATTTAATGGGGAAAGAAAGCTTTATGAAAATAGTGCTGGGGATATAAGTGAACCGGCACCATCTCACCTGATTTATTAATTCAGTGGAAAATATAGATGTAAATATAAACGCTAAGACTCTAATACCTTTGGGACGCAAACAAAAGAAAATATCTTTACAACCTTGGCCTTACAAAGTTCTTCTTTTTTTTTTTAAATACAAAACACAGAAAATACTAAACCATAAAAGGAAACAACTGATGAAACAGACTACACCAAAAGTTAAAAATCTCTGCTCATCAAAGTAAATGTTGAGTCACATTTGGAAAAGGGCTGTTCTCCAGAATATATAAAGAATTTCAGCAACTTAATAATAATTAAAAACAAAGAAGCCAATTAAAATGGATAAAAGACTTGAACACTTTACAGTCCAATAAGCAAACAACAAAACCTCAGCATTATTAGACATCAGAGAAATACAAATTTAAACCACACTAAGATACCCCTATATACTCACCATAATGGCTCTTGAAATATTGAGAATACAAAATGAATAGGAAATGGAACTCATATATTGTTTGCAGACATGAGAAAATGAAACAACCAGTTTAGAAAACTATTTGAAAGTTTTTTGTAAAGTTAAAATGCACCTATCCTAGTAACTTCGCTGCTAGTAATTTACCCCAAAGAAATAAAGCTAATATCCACAACCAACAAGACAGATTAAAGAATGATCACAACCATTTCATTCATAAGAGCAGAAGTTTTTGTTTTCTTGTTTTTATTTTTTTAATGTCCTTCCACAAACAAATTGTGCATTCAAACATTAGACTACTACTCAGCGATAACAAATGTACAAGTTGGTGATCACAACCACTGTATGAAGCCTGATGCAAAAGTATGTTCCAGATAATTCCATTTATGTAATGTTTTATGACAGATAATCAAACTATGGTGATAAAAATCAAAACAATTGAGTATTTGGGCTGGGGAGGAGGATTAACCAGTAAGGAGACATAAGCATTTTCTTGAATGATAAAAAATATTCTATATCTTGTTATTGATGTAACTTACATAGATGTCTGCATTTGCCAAAATTTATAACGTATTCTTAGAAATGGCAACCCACTCCCATGTTTTTGCCTGGGAAATCCTATGAACAGAGGAACCTGGCAGGCTACAGTCCATGGAGTCACAAAGAGTCAGACACAGTTTACAACTAAACAGCAACAGACAACAGTGCCAACCTCTGACATGGTTTTTGCCCTTGTTGCTGGTCACACTGCTGCTGCTGCTGCTGCTACTAAGTCGCTCCAGTCGTGTCCGACTCTGTGCGACCCCACAGACGGCAGCCCACCAGGCCCCTCAGTCCATGGGAGTTTCCAGACAAGAGCTCTGGAGTGGGGTGTGCCGCTGCCTTCTCCGGCTGATCACACTAGTGCTCATCATATTGTACACTTAAGACGTGCATTCTGCTCTGTGTCAAATATATTCCATTTAAAAGTGAAAAAGAAAAGGGAAAAAAGCCTTGATGGACATTAGAGATCTCATTTTAATAGCTCACATCTTCTAAACATATATTAAACAAATAAAAAAGAGTGGTAAATTTTTACGCACCTGTTTTCCCCTCCTCGTGTGAAGTATAACTGGTCCTTCATTGCCATTCAGTGATCTGCCTCTAGGACTGGAAACCACTAAGAGCTTTAAATGTTCTTAGTTCCTAAGATTTAATGAAACAAACTTAGCTTGTTATCAGGTGAAATATATTTGAATTTGTTTTTAGCCAAACAAGTCGTAACTTTCACTTATGTTCTAATGCTAAACAAAAATTTCATCCTAGTGCTAAATTTTATGCCAAAATAGGTTTTAATAACTTAAAATATGATTGTGTGTTTCTGGACATCTTTGGTTAACTATTTACTAATCCTACCTTAAACACTGACTACATTTACTTAGCATCTTTCATTTCCCAACTGCTCCTTCATATCATTATTTGCAAAAAATTAGCAAATCATGATTTCCCATTTAGCCACACTAGGTGATTTGGGTTACCTTTACCTATGATTATCTATTAAAAAAAGAAAATAAAAGCTAAATTCAGCCTCCTCTTTTAGGGGCTTTCATTCTTAAAGTCAGAGACCATTTGGTACATTCAATGCTCCCTTCTTTCTAGTCCATATTCTTAGGTGTCTGAGGATGGTGATGAGACCTTTTAATATAAAACTAAGATTTCTCCATCTGTACAACAGGAACAAATTAGGGCATTCATCTAAAAAAAGCGAAGTGCTTGAATAGAGCAATCTCTGATGAAGAATGGGCAAAAAATGGTACTTGAGTCCTCTAAATTAGAGCATTAGTCCTTGTCCTTTGGAAGAAAAAAAAAGTCAGAACATTAGACTGAACGAAATTGAACAGAGAAGTCAGTGGTGAAGAATAAACTGGAAGGTGCTCAAATCAGGGAAGTAAAGGTGAATGCTGAGAACATAACAAGTTTCAGAGGTAGAAGGTTTAACACCCAGGGATCTGAATCATATGCACACTCTGTTCAGTCTAACCCGACCTAAGCTTCACAGTTTCTCAAGATGGAAAACAGCGTTCCCCATTCAGGCTGCAGGTAACCCAAGAGAAGCTGTTGATGTCCAATGCAAAAGCAGGAGTTAGGGCCAAGACCTTAACAGCATAAAGTTAAAAAGTGAGAAATATACCCAGACAATTCAGGTTAAAAATAAGGTTTTGCATGAAGTAGCCATACATTTAGGCAAAGGTACATTTTTGGCTCATGGTTTTATATATAAAAAAAGGTGGGGGGTGCGGCTATCAGCTTTTCCTCGATGAAATTAAGCAGATTAGAGGATTTGTGAGTCCCTTCTAATTACTAGAATCTATGTTTATTGTCTCAGTTATCTGAGTATTTCAAGCAAGGCTGTTTGGGGCTTGGAATCTTCACATAATCACCACAGATTTTCATTTAATTTTGCATGTGTGGACACAGTCTTAACCGTGATTTGTATTCCATCTGGGGACTCAGTTTAGTGCGACTTTCCCCAGTGAGTGCATCCTGTGGAAACCTGCCACCAGGAGACACTAACAGGATCAGGCTAGCATGGAACCTCACAAGCTTGAGGACTATCTATTTTCTGTATAATCAAGGGGTAAGAGCTCTGGTAACCAAGATTTTGAATTTAAAACTCAAATATTCCTTGCTTTTTAAAATACTTCCCAAACTGAGATTTTGAATATCAAGTAGCTTGATTACAAAGATAAGCAATAGAAACTTTCCATTTCTGAGCGCATTTAGGCCTTTATTTAATAATTCAGAGAATTATGTATCTCAAATCAAAACCTAACAGAGAAGCATAAATATTATGATTACACATGTAATAAAAATAATTTTATATTTGGAACAATATAAATCCAGATTAAATATAGAAAATACACAAAGCCAAGGAAAGAGACATCTTAAACGTTTTTTGAAAAACCAAGTGTTTGGTAATCAGTACTTTTAAATGTACATTTTATAAAACCAGACAATCTAATCATAATGAGGTCTCCTAATAAGATGGCTAAGTAATTACAAGTAGTTCAGAGAGATGCTAGAGGTATCTTTCATTTAGCAAGGGAAACTTTTTAAAGGCAGGGATCCAACTTTATTCCTCTCTGAACCTCCCATAGCACAGCACTTCCTCACAGGAACTGCTCAATAAATGATTGCTTATCCAAATAAAAGATGGAGCATATTCCCACAAGGAAGAGAGACACTTAGCAGGTTGTTCAAACATATCCCCAAAGAATAACTTAAAGCTCACTTTAAAGATTTAAAATCCTGGGTCCTCCCCATACACTTCAAATCAGAATTTTTGGAGGAGCCAGGAAATCTAACAAGCATCCTGTATGACTTTTATGATTAAACAAGTCAGGACATAGGACAGTGTGGTATGAAACTGGGAGAATCAGAAGAAGACAACGGTCTATGAAATTCCAACTTAACATTTTAAGGCTCTCCTTAATTTGGCCCTAAGTTAACCTTCCAACGTTAGCTCCCTAAATTCTCAAGTGAAATTGTTTTGTGACAGTGAGGCTGCCCTACTCACAGAAAGCATAATGGATTAAAAAAAAAAAATGATGGCACGACTATAAATATACTTTGGTCTGACTCCTGGCTTATACCAAAATGTGATTCTGGCATCATTAGTAACCTGGCTTGTCTCTGCTCACATCGGTTTGGCTGAGATTAATGGCAAGGCCATCCACCCTGCACTTGACATTTCAACTGAGGGAAAATGTCCTGGCTCTCATTGCAATTAAGACAACTAATCTAGACTTGCCCTGTGGCCTGAAGTCAAGCCAACTGCTGACTTCCCTTCCACCTCCCTCTTCCTCCTGATGGATCACATGCTCACACTGGTCAAGGCTTACTTTGCTACTGGTCACATCAAGTGGCAACCTCCTTAGTTTTGCCAAAACCAAGAACCTTCAGACAAAGAACCTTGTTATTTTCTCCTAGTTATGTAGAGACAGGTCACCTCAGCACGACAGCAACAGTTTCTGATTTCCTACCCTTGGCACGATTCCTACGCTTGGATGCCAGACTCATGGTGACCACGCACTTCTGACACAAGAAGCATGAACTGCTCCAGACACACGAAAATCCCCAAGGCCACAGCTGGTATCTTAAATCCATGTAATGAACACGGCATGTCTCATGAAATATTTCATACTTTAAATCACGCGCCCTCTTATTTAAGTGTCACAAAATTAGGATCACCAAACTCTCCATTGAAAAGAAAAACATGGGAGCCACTAGGGAAGCCCCTTGGAAGAAGAACCCATATCTAAAGCCAGCGCCTAATCACAGGCCACCTGGGCTGGAGTTAAGGCAAAACATTTATCTGAAGAGATACCCCTGTGTGAGTCATAAGCAGATATGTTTGGGTAAGAAAGTAATCGAATCTCACCGTGACCCAGTAGAGGGAGAATAAAGAAAGAAAGAAAGTGAAGTCACTCAGTCGTGTCTGACTCTTTGCGACCCCATGGACTGTAGCCTACGAGGTTCTTTCATCCATGGGATTCTCCAGGCAAGAGTACTGGAGTGGGTTGCCATTGCCTTCTCCAGGAGATCTTTCCAACCCAGGGATCGAACCCAGGTCTCCTGCATTGCAAGCAGATGCTTAATAGTATTAATATGGTGGTAATGTTGAATGGTGGTAATGTGCCTGTTGTAGACATCAGCTCATAATAGGAAATCTGTAATTGTTAATTCCTTTCCCTCTTCCCTTACCATATCCTAAATATGCCTTGCCCATTTCCCATTTTTGAAGATTTGCTCATACTGAGCTGATGTCTGGGCCTACCTCCATCAAGCCTATTCAAATCAATTCAGCTTAAGAGCCAATTAAACCCTGTAAGATGACCCCCTGCTTATGTTCTTCACTTTGGGCCCCAAGAATCTTTCAATATTCTGTAATTCATATAGTGTTATTATTAGAAAAAATAGATTCTAATCAAAGATTGATATAAAGGTCCATCTAATGTATCATACGTGTACGCACATTCTACTGAGTGAGTTTATAAAGAAAGGGACAAGATCACATGCTTCTGTTTACCTCCCCAATGCAAGGACTGTGAGCTACACAGAAAACTGACTGGCTATTGTGCTGCATCGATTAGAAAGGACATTTGCACAAAATAAAAACCTTATTCTCCTGAGAGAACACTCAACTCTTCAGATGTTACTTGATCGTTGAACTGGTGGACAATTCTATGAATATCTGAGATCCTTCTAACAAGATCCTGAAAGACACTAAAGAGATCCAAGAATCAAGACATTCTTATCTGAGGCATTAATCATGCATGGATACATTCTCCCAACATCAAAAATAAATTAATAGAAATGAAATCCACTCACAACTGAGTAAAAATGTTTATAACTCAGAAAAGGCAAAGGAAAAATTATAGCACTAAAAGAAAGAATCTTCTTTGGGAAAACATTTACTAAGTAAGCAGATTTCAGATAATATCTGTTCATGTTCTCTTTTAAATTCAAGAGAACATTTGCCCTCTGAAACAAAGATTAACTGTAGAATATAAAAAGATAAGAGCTAAAGGGCAAAGAGAAATTAAAAAAAAAAAAGAAGAACTGAGTGAAATGTGGCAAGAATGAAAGAAATCTAATAGTTTCAGAGCAGAATTAGAAACTGCAAAAGGCAAGACTTCACTGGCAGTCCAGTGGCTAAGACTCCGTGCTTACACTTCAGGGAGCACAGGTTCAACCCCCGGTTGGGTGATTAAGATCCCACGTGCTACATGGTACGGCCAAAAACATTGCAAAACACGGTGACAAAGAAAAGTTTAAGAATGTAAGAGAAATCCGATTCATTTATCAGTTACATTATATGTGCCAGACATTACATGACTACCCTGCATTAATTATCTTGTGAATTTAGACAACAATTTATAAATGAAGCGCTGTGTTTAATAATGAGAAAACAAAGGCTTAGAAAAACTATCACAGCATATGGTAGGCTGGCATTGATGAGTTTTTCTTTTCTTTTATTAAATACACAGAAATGCTTAACAGAAAACACACTTTTGAAAGAAAGCTAAACACTGAGAAGTTAGAAATGAAGACAAAAATAAGGCGGATGATGAACTGCAATGATGTTGCAGGAGCACAGACCAGGTTTCTACACAGACTGAGCCCCAAAACCCACTCAAAGCAAGGGAAATAGAAGTCTGAATAGGGGTAGAGTTAAGTCCCAAAAAGAGAGCATAGTTCACCAATCTAGGGGAAAAGGCCAGGAAGCTGACAAAGCTACTTGTGGAAAGTAAAAAAAGAAAAAAAAAAGTCTGCAAGAAATGTAATAACCAATGCAAAGTTCAAAGACAACTCAACATAAACCATCTTTGTTTGTGAAGCCCAACCTAAGAAGTTAAGATAAAAACTCAACCAGGAGTTTCAATCCCATAAATCTCCATCAGTATCCAACATAAAGCTTCTCTGTAAGGATGCTCTGATGCCCAACCCTCACAGGACAGCTCCAGAGAGCTGCCAGATAAAACACAGGGAATCCCAAGCTATATATGAATTTTAGATAAACAGTGGATGAATATGCACCAAATGTTGAATGTGGAAAGAGAAAACTACACTAAGACGAAAGAAAAACTTACATGTGACATACTTATACTGAAAAAAGTGATAATTGTTTATCTGAAATTCAAAATGTAACCAAGCACTCTGTATACTATTTGCTAAAGCTGGCAAATCTTTCAAAAGTGAACAGTATTTTTCTTAAGATAAATTCACACATACACACACATATAAAGAAGGACAATAAGAGCAAAAAAATCACATAATAGAACAAAACAATAGAAAAACAATAGAGAAAGCACACATTATCAGTATTAAATGGATAAAAATAACGTTGTAAATGATTTTTTAACACAAAATTAAAAACTTAGGTGAAAATCTAGCTGTGGAATGTGAGGTTGATTCAGCATTTGAAAATTAATGTAATTCTGTTACTTAAAAAAAAAGCAAATAAATTCAATCATACTATCATCTCCACAGATGTAAAAAAGCATTTGGCATATATAAAACCTGTTGGATACAGTTTGCTTCATATAAAAATGTTGATATCTTGAACAATTGGGTGCAAAACAAAGATATTCATTCTCACTCCATCTTTACTATTGCAGTGGAGGCTGTTGTCACTATAATAAGGTAACAGTTCAGTTCAGTCGCTCAGTTGAATCCAACTCTTTGTAACCCCGTACACTGCAGCATGCCACGCTTCCCTGTCCATCACCAACTCCTGGAGTTTACTCAAACTCATGTCCATCGCGTTAGTGATGCCATCCTACCATCTCGTTCTCTGTTGTCCCTTCTCCTCCCGCCTTCAATCTTCCCCAGCATCAGGATGTTTTCCAGTGAGTCAGTACTTCGCATCAGGTGGCCAAAGGATTGGAGTTTCAGCTTCAGCATCAGTCCTTCCAATGAATATTCAGGGTTGATTACCTTTAGGAATGACTATCTTGATCTTGTAGTTCAAGGGACTCTCAAGAGTCTTCCCCAACACCACAGTTCAAAAGCAACAATTTTTTGGTGCTCAACTTTCTTTATAGCCCAACTCTCACATCCATACATGACTACTGGAAAACCAAAGCTTTGGCTAGACAGACCTTTGTTGGCAAAGTAATGTCTCTGCTTTTTAACATACTATCTAGGTTGGTCAAAACTTTTCTTCCAAGGAGCAAGCATCTTTTAATTTCATGGCTGCAGTCACCATCTGCAGTGATTTTGGAACCCCAAAAAATAAAGTCTCTCACTGTTTCCATTGTTTTCTCATCTATTTGCCATGAAGTGATGGGACCAGATGCCATGATCTTAGTTTTCTGAATGTTGAGTTTTAAGCCAACTTTTTCATTCTCCTCTTCAACTTTCATCAAGAGGCCCTTTAGTTCTTCTTCGCTTTCAACCATAAGGGTGGTGTCATCTGCATATCTGAAGTTACTGATATTTCTCCCGACAATCTTGATTCCAGCTTGTGCTTCATCCAGACCAGCGTTTCTCATGATGTACTCTGCATACAAGTTAAATAAGCAGGGTGACAATATACAGCCTTGACGTACTCCTTTCCCTATTTGGAACCAGGCTGTTCCATCATGCCCAGTTTTACTTGTTGCTTCTTGACCAGCATACAGATTTCTCAGGAGGCAGGTCAGGGGGTTTGGTATTCCCATCTCTTGAAAAATTTCCACAGTTTGTTGTGATCCACATAGTCAAAGGCTTTGGTATAGTCAATAAAGCAGAAGTAAATGTTTTTCTGGAACACTCTTCCTTTTTTGATGATCCAACAGATGTTGGCAATTTGATCTCTGGTTCCTCTGCCTTTTCTAAGTCCAGTTTGAACATCTGGAATTTCATGGTTCACGTACTGTTGAAACCTCTTTTGGAGAATTTTGAGCATTACTTTGCTAACATGTGAGATGAGCACAATTGTGTGGTAGTTTGAACATTCTTTGGCATTGCCTTTCTTTGGAGTTGGAATGAAGACTGACCTTTTCCAGTTCTGTGGCCACTGCTGAGTTTTCCACATTTGCTGGCATATCAAGGGCAGCACTTTCACAGCATCATCTTTTAGGATTTGAAATAGCTCTACTGCAATAAGGTAGCAAAAAGAAATAAAAGTCATAAAGATATTGGAAAGGAAAAATAAAGCTGCCTTTCCTTTACAGATGACAAGATCAGACTTTTTTATTTAAATCCATTGGAATTTGTCAGTTTGTAACTGCCCATAATCCAGACTGTTATAATTAATACACAGTATAAAGGGACTGAGCTTCCCAGGCGGCACTAGTGGTAAAGAACGCACCTGCCAATGCAGGAAACCTAAGAGATGCCTGTTTAGTCCCTGGGTTGGGAAGCTCCCCTGGAGGAGGGCATGGCACGTCACTCCAGTATTCTTGCCTGGAGAATCCTCATGGACAGAGGAGCCTAGCTGGCTACAGTCCATAGTATCGCACAGAGATGGACCCAACTGTAGCAACTTTGAATGGCATGGCATAAAGGTATTATTGAGGAAATATGGGATTAGTAACTATGAGAAAAACTAAGAGTCTAAGTAGCCAAAATGATTTTGTTTGAAGATCAAGAGGTATAAGAATGGATTTTGCTTTTCATCCCATGCTATTTTGTATCTGCTGATTATTAACCACTGTCTTTCATCGGGAGGCAGTTGTCTATGGCTCACCCATATTTTAAGTCATCATGTGAGTAAGGCTCCAGCTGACCTTGTTCCAAACTAGCTTACAAAAGATGTTTGTATAACAAATAGCCTTGGAATACAGAGATAGTATCACCTCTACAAAGGATAGGTTTCCTTGTTGCCTTGGAAAGTATGTCTCCTTCCACAGCTAGGGGCAAGCCCATTTACTGCCCATTATAAAAAATTCATAATCTCTAAACTCAGACTTCTTAATGTAGCCAACTGCATATATAGGTGTCATCTCCCTCTCTTTGTGCTGCCCTGTGGGCATTAAGGTTCAAATATCAGGCATAAACATAATGCTGATATCCTGGTTTCTGCCATTGCTGTGAATCATATGGTGTTTTCATCTCTAACCCTAGGGATCTTGGGTCTTCTGCCACTAACCATCAAACTGTGGTGGACTAACTGGTTAGCTTGTAAATAAAGTACAATATCATGCCATTTGTAGTCTTTTTAAATATATTCTTATACAACTTTATGAGTATGTCATACATTTTAAGCCAAAAAGTTAAAATGTGAGCATTTATCTATCTCAGTTTGTAGAAAGAAGACTTCCTATGGATTAAAAAAAAAAAAAGGATGAAAGAAATGAAAATAAATTTGAACTAATTGGCAGCATTTCTACTTAATCTATGTTATCAAACACAATTAACAGAATTAAGAAACTTGAGACTATAGGAAAGGAAAAAAGTTTTACTCAACTTTCTTAGGGTCCCTGGTTGGGTCTGAAAATTTAACAAAGACTGATTAACAGATGAAAAGCAGAGAAATTTATTCTGTATCAGTTTTCCATGGATGCTTTCATAAGAAAATAAAGACCCAAGGAAACTAAATTTTGTTTGTTTGTTTTTTGCTGGATTTGATGATGGGCTGTTCTTGTTATTCAGTCACTAAGTCATGTCTGATTCATTGTGACCCCAGGGTCTGTGACACTCCAGGCTTCCTTGTCCTTCACTATCTCTTGGAGTTTTTTCAAATCCTTGTCCATCGAGTAAGTGATGCCATCCAACCATCTCATCCTCTGTTGTCCCCTTCTCTTCCTGCCTTCAGTCTTTCCCAGCATCAGGGTCTTTTCCAATGAGTCCGTTCTTCGCATCAGGTGGCCAAAGTATTGGAGCTTCAGCTTCAGCATCAGTCTTTCCAATGAATAGTCAGGACTTATTTCCTTTAGGATTGACTGGTTGGATCTCCTTGCTGTCCAAAGGACTCTCAAGAGTCTTCTCCAGCACCACAATTTGAAAGCATCGCGTTTTCAGCACTCACCACAATTTGAAAGCATCGCGTTTTCAGCACTCAGCCTTCTTTATGGTCTGACTCTCACATCTGTATGTGACTACTTGGAGTACAAAATGAAGCAGGACAAAGGGAAGAGCAGGCAGTTGTGTAGAAATGGGATAGGAAGACGTAAGGAGTAAACTGGGGGACAGACTTACACTACCACTTTACGGAACTTTCCAGTGGACAATGGTGGAGGAAAGGGCAAAGGGACCTTCCTGCTCCTGCCATTGTCCCAAACTCCTTTGCCTTAAACTATTCAATATGCAAGGGTCCATATTTTGGGGTGGAACTTCATCAAGACAAACTTGGGGAAAAAATTGTATTATTTTGAATATCATTTATTTAATATTTCAAGAGCAATTCAAATATGACTTTTAAACGATAAATATAACACTTTAGAACAAAAGAAGAAATATTTTCCAATTACATGTGGGAAATGTTCAACCTAATTAGAAAGAAATTAATTCATATTTAAAATTGCTGAGATATTTTCCATATAGTTGGTTAAATAAATGACAAAAAGAGCTAAAAAAAAGGAAATTAACCAGTTTTGTTAAGGGAACAGAAAAACAATCCCTCGTACTGCTGAAATAAGTTATTTAAAACGTTTTTTAGGTAAAATTGGAAATATTTATGAAAAGTCTAAAAAATATATTTTTACCTTTTGATATAGTGATTCTAATTTCAGAAATCATGCTAAAGAAATAATGAAGAAAATTAGAAAAGGAAATTATGGTACATATATGCAATGAATATTACTCATCCATAAAAAGGAACACAATTGAGTCAGTTCTAATGAAGAGGATTAAACTGGAACCTGTTATACAGAGTGAAGTAAGTCTGAAAGAGAAAACCAAATGCTGTATATTAACACACATATATGGAACTTAGAAAGATGGTAACAATGACCCTATGTGCAAGGCAGCAAAAGGGGCACGTGTAAAGGACAGACTTTTAGACTCTGTGGTAGAGGGCGAGGGTGGGATGATTTGAGAGAGTAGCACTGGAGCATATATATTACCGTATGTGAAATAGATGGCCAGTGCAAGTTCGATGTATGAAGCAGGGCACTCAAAGCCAGTGCTCTGGGACAACCCAGAGGGATGGGGTGGGGAGGGGGGTGGGAGGGGGTTCAGGATGGGGGGACACATGTGCACCCATGGCTGATTCATGTTGATGTATTGCAGAAACCACCACGATATTGTAAAGCAATTATCCTCCAATTAAAATAAATTAATTAAAGACCGAAATAATGAAAATCAACACAAAGTTATCTACAAAGGTGTAGGTATTAAAATATTAATGATAGCAATTCAAACTTTCAACAATTAATGTTCAACAGTAAGGAGTTTATTAAGGAATAAGCTGTAGCCATACAATTATGTATGCTTTAGATATTAACAATCATCCACAAAGTAGTAGTTTTTAATGAAGTTATATAGAGAAGTGAAAAAAGAATTTTAAAAAACATATGCAAATATATTTGTCATATACACAGAGGTAGGTAAAATTTGCAAAAATGTACATATCTAGTCACACATGTAATTCTAACATGAGGGATTTACAACCTGTTTCAGGGAAGAACACTGAGGAAAAAAGTCGAAGTGATCTTTTTCCTGGATTTTGTAACAATAAGAGTTACTCTCTTTTTTCGCTAATATATATTTTCTAATTTAGTTAAAATCAATGTCTATTGATTTTATTAAAACATAATATTTTTCCTTTTATTATTATTTTATTATTATTATTTTTTACTTTACAATATTGTATTGGATTTGCCATACATCAACATGCATCTGCCACGGGTGTACACGTGTTCCCCATCCTGAACCCCCTCCCACCTCCCCGTACCATCCCTCTGGGTCATCCCAGTGCACCAGCCCCAAGCTTCCTGTATCCTGCATCGAACCTGGACAAACATAAGTATGTGTTTTCCTTTGGAAATATATTGTAAGAAGTCAATAAGAAGTGTGTGTTCTGATGTAGATGCATGTATGATTCACCAGCATTCTATTTATCTGACTGTAGAGGACGGATCAGCAATCCCAAGAAGACTTTAGGTATCACATAGGAGAAAATATCATTATGTGGGAAACTGTTGATGACACTGAGTAAAAGTAAAGTATAAGCACTGTGTAGAATAAGAGCCTATATATTTTTAAAATTCCTTTTACTGAAGTTGAGTTGATACACAACATTGCATTAATTTCTGCTGTACAGCAAAGTGATTCAGTTATTCGCTTACATATATATATATATGAATTCTTTTTCATATTATTTTCCATTATGGCTTTTCAGAGGGTATTGAATATAGTTCCCAGAGCTGTACAGTACAACT